>NW_026606785.1:845000-1020000 GCF_029890125.1 Rhinichthys klamathensis goyatoka | reverse complement strand
ACGCCGAGTGGCCCTATGCATTTTTCTAAAGTCGGGTTTTATTCGAACTTTTGCTAACGACAAAAACAGTTTATCTGTCGTCTCTGTCTCCGGGAACTGCGCGTCACAAAAATGAACCGAAAGCCACTTCAGCTCAGTCACTATAAGAAATCGGCTCTGTCTAAAGCCTTTAAATGTCTAAATATTCTGGCTAATAAATGTTATCTGATTATGTAATCCATATGAAAACGAGAGGTACAGAGGATGTACTCAAACATGTAGCCTGTAAGCGCTTCCCAATGAGAAAATGACAAGACAAGGGTGAAAATCTCGCTCTAATTAAATGTAGCAGGCTAAATCGCCCTGAATTAAAATGTAAAAACAGATCAAATAATGCATTTGTCGAAATGTTGCGATATTGTTTCATTTAAGTTCATAATTATTCAATACATGTTATTTAATTTAGCAGCATTACCACGAAGCACCGTGGTTCGATATTTATTTGAATAAAAAATAAAAATAAAAAAACTTAATTCACAAATTGCATGCCTGGTTGAAAGGATCCAAAGATCCCTGTAGACTTTAATATTGAGTTGAACATTTTGTTCATGAAAACAAATTAACATGCGTTTTTTCAGATTATATTTAGTTTTGCTTGGAAAAAGCTGGCCCAAACCAGTTTTATTTCATCAATTACTGAAATAATTAAATATTTAGTAATAAGCTTTTATGACAGAAATATCACTAGGCTACATGTAACTTAAATCATTTAATTCCTTCATTATCAACACTGTCTAGAATAGCGATTTAAGTGTGAATTGTGACTTCTCTTTGTGTTAAATCAGCCTCAGACTCCAATAGCCGGTGGGGGGTTGGAGGGACAGTTCAGTGCTGTATCGAGCGCGCAGGACAATAGGCATAGGTGTTAATGTTCCTCTTTCATATGGAGAGCGAGGGAGACTAAACTTGTTAAAAAGAGATTCAGCGCGAGAGAGGCAAAGAAAAACGCATGTTTTAATTTAATTATGTTGCTTTGGACAATTTTCGTTTTGTAGGCCTACTGTTTTAATTGTTTAATATAGCTGTCATTTCTTTGGCAATACAAATTTAAAATGTCGCAAGAATAAGATTAGCCTAGTGTTTCTTATTTTGCATCGCAAAAGAAATAAACTCTAAACCCGATGCAACCCTGTTTTAAATAAAAAAAACTGTCCCGACACTTTATTTAAACCTTGAAATGTTCGAACTTGGTTTCAAACTTAAGTAATTTTAGTGTTCTTTTACATTACACAATAATTTAGCAGACTAAAGACGTGCTTCTTCATTTTCATTTTCTGATGCAATCGGCTGACAATCTTCCTTCATCAGTTTTTGTCCTTTGTGCAGCGGCTGCGGTTCCAGGAATGTAGCAAATTTATGTTGTAATAATAATTAAACAAAACTCTTGACTTTAAATAAGTAAACAGTTATAAACAGTTAGCTATTTAAGCATCAAGAAGGTTAAACATAAACGCTGTAGGGCAACATCGGTTAACAACATGTATGCTACATTGAGATTCGATCCGAGTCGATTGAAGCTCCTCGAAGCTCGTGTTGTTGCGTTAACCACTGAGCTATCGTCTATACGTCTGTGACTGTTTTTATTGCAATGTTTTACTTTTTCATTATTTATTCAATTTCATTTCAGTAGCCTAATTTCAGTATTGTGATTATGAATTATTTTAACTACGTTTCACTTGTTGAATTCATCTGCTACCAGCTTTCAAACGCTCTGAATCAGTGCGGTGCGGCAGCAGATTACGCATTAGAGAGAATAAACAAACACTTTTCAGAGTCTATGATTGTAGCGCCTCTTGGCGGTAAAAGGCAGCAAATACACCCCACATTTTACCGCCGCGGTGGAACGGCTGATGTGGGCATTGTCATGGCTTGCCTCGACATTTGCGTTTGAATAGCGCGCGTCCTCCGTGGGCGTGTCAGATTAACGCGTAATGAAGTGTAATGAGCTGGGGAAAAAAAATCTGACAGCACTCTCTTTTCATACAGATTACATAAACTGAGAATATTTGTTTTTTATATAAATTACATCATTAAAAAGAAGAGAATTCAAGCTTCATAAAGAAAAACCTCTCGTGCCTGTATGACAAGTATTTGCAGAGTTAGAGTTAATTTTTCGGACGTGTTTCAGAATGGACTGCACTGACAGAGAGAAGGCAAAACTCGCATCATGTTTATTTTTCTTTATTTGACAAAAAGCACAAAACTTTGTTTTTATTGTGAGTATACAGAAAAATAATAGACAATTAACAGGATCGATTGATGTATAACACTTATATGTACGATCAAAATCAACAGAGTATTTTAAGTCTATTTTTCTGCTATGTGAAAAAAAAACGGCAAAACGCGCGGGCGCGTTTCTGGTCCCCAGAGGGTTAATGTCAGCCTCCAGTCCAATCCTGTAGTCATCATTGGCATCGAGCATCTTTCTGAAACAGTCTGAAAGCTTTGTGAATTCCTCTTTTAACTCCATTTGAAGCATGCTGCTTGCTCCTCTTGAAATGAAGTTGGCTTGTCTGGTGAAGCTGCTTTTTGCAGTGGTCCTCTCCTTTTTGAGTTGCTGGACCGACTTCCCCAGGACATCTTCCGCCATCTTGACTTCCTCTGCATCAACAGCTTATTTCTGGACCTGAAGCCGTTTATCCTCAGGGCCAGGCCGCTCCGCGTGGTTTACAACTGTCAAGTCCTACTCTTTTTCGACTTCCAAAGGACACAAGGACAACTCAAATTTCCAACTCAATCACTTTTCTTTTTCTTTTGGTTTGTCAGTTGATTGTGCTGTTCAGCAAATTAGGTTGTAAACCTTTAAAGACAGAGAACAAAAGTTACAATTTTATTCAAACATTAATGCATTTTAAATTAATTAACCACTTAAGCCTTTTAGATGGAATAAAGAAATGATTTCATTAATCTTCCAAATATGTTTGTAAAGTTAACATTTTACCACTTTTAACTTTATACCATCCCTATTTATCTTATGCTCTTAATTTTTTCAAACTCAATCTAATATTATTTTAGCACAAACACAAAATAAATGAAGGAAATGCTGCAATGTGTTACTTAACATCTACACAGCAGTTAAACATAGCTCAAACATATTAAGCACAAACACCATGAAAGTAAATAAACATATTACAGACCATTGGCGTCTTTGGACTGAACCTACGAGTGAACTTGGAGCCTCTTCTCTCTGAAGTTTGTTTTTTTCTGACTGACTGAGAACCTCCATGCTTTTTCAGGTGCTCCAAATCAGTGACAATTATAATCAGGTGACAAGTAGCCGGTTTGCTGCTGGTGCACTCTGGGAAGTGAAGTTCTTTCATAGTCACTCCTGAGATTCAGCTCAACAGTGTGTGTGTCTGTGTGTGTGAGAGATTGTGTGTGTGTAAGTGAGATTGAGTGAGTGTGTGAGAATGAGTGAGCGTGTGTGTGTGTGTGTGTGTGTGTGTCTGTGTGTGTGAGAGATTGTGTGTGTGTGTGAGTGAGATTGTGTGTGTGTGAGTGAGATTGAGTGAGTGTGTGAGAATGAGTGAGCGTGTGTGTGTGTGTCTGTGTGTGAGAGATTGTGAGTGAGAGAGAGAGAGAGAGAGAGAGTGAAAGAGAGTGTGTGTGTGTTTGTGAGTGAGATTGAGTGTGTGTGTGTGAGAGAGAGAGAGATTGTGTGTGTGAGAGAGTGAAAGAGAGAGAGTGTGTGTGTGTGTGTGTGTGTGTGTGTGTGTGTGTGTGTGTGTGTGTGTGTGTGTGTGTGTGTGTGTGTGTGTGTGTGTGAGATACAGATTGTATCAAAGCAGCTTCACAGTGATAACATGATAATAATATATAGAATATTTATTTAGTTCCATCTGGTTGGAAGTCGGAGTCATCACGCCGGTATGGAGACGGGTTTGTTGAGGATCAGTGCCAATGGCTGTCGTGTCGATGAGGCCTTCACAGGGCGGATGAGGGATGCGTCATGGATGGGTCCAGGTGCAGGTCCACCATCTGATCTGGATCCGGCGGACTTCAGGAACAGGGAAGAGGACTGGCAGACACTTCAGGACTGCGGTGTCGTCGTCGTGTCCAGGCGCAGGTCCATCATCAGATCTGGATACGGCCTGGATCCGGCGGACTGTGACAAACGTCAGATAAACAGAGAGACTAATATTAGCGTAGACGCCATCCTTCTTATAATGTAACGAGTACATCAGGATTTATGTGGAGTGTTCCCAGTTCCGGCTGAACTAAACTATGCAGCCAAAATTGAATAATAGAAGTCTATAATGTATTATGTGTATGCTAGGTCAAAGAGATGTGTTTTTAGTCTAGATTTAAACTGACAGAGTGTGTCTGCTTCCCGGACAATGGTAGGAAGACTGTTCCAGAGTTTTGCTGCTAAATAGGAAAAGGATCTACCGCCTGCAGTCGATTTAGATATTCTAGGTATTATCAACTGGCCGGAGTTTTGAGATCGCAATAGACGTGAAGGACTATAATGCGTTAAGAGCTCGCTCAAGTACTGCGGAGCTAAACCATTTAGTGCTTTATAAGTAATTAGCAATATTTTAAAAATCTATCTATATCTATCTATCTATCTATCTATCTATCTATCTATCTATCTATCTATCTATCTAATCTTTCTAACTATCTATCTGTTAATAAATATATATATATATATATATTTCTTTCTTTCTAACTAATCTTTTTTCTTTCTTTCTAACTAATCTATCTTTCTAATTAATCTTTCTTTATTTTAACTAATCTTTCTTTCTTTTAACTAATCTTTCTTTCTTTCTAACTAATCTTTCTTTCTAACTAATCTTTCTTTCAAACTAATCTTTCTTTCTTTCTAACTAATCTTTCTTTCTTTCTAACTAATCTTTCTTTCTAACTAATCTTTCTTTCAAACTAATCTTTCTTTCTTTCTAACTAATCTTTCTTTCTTTCTAACTAATCTTTCTTTCTATCTAATCTATCTTTCTTTCTTTTAACTAATCTTTCTTTTTTTCTTTCTAACGAATCTTTCTTTTAACTAATCTTTCTTTTTTCTTTCTAACAAATCTTTTTTCTTTCTTTCTGACTAATCCTTTTTTGTTTCTAACTAATCTTTCTTTCTTTTTAACTAATCTTTCTTTCTTTCAAACTAATCTTTCTTTCTTCCTAACTCAATCTTTCTTTCTTTCTTTCTGACTAATCCTTTTTTGTTTCTAACTAATCTTTCTTTCTTTTTAACTAATCTTTCTTTCTTTCAAACTAATCTTTCTTTCTTTCTAACTCAATCTTTCTTTCTTTCTAACTAATCTGTCTTTCTTTCTTTCTAACTAATCTGTCTTTCTTAATTTCTTTCTAACTAATCTTTCTTTCTAATTAATGCATCTTTCTTTGTTTTTTAACTAATCTATATTTCTTTCTAACTAACTAATCTATCTTTCTTTCTTTCTAACAAATCTATCTTTCTTTTTTTAACTAATCTATCTTTCTTTATTCTTTCTTTCTTTCTAACTAACTACTCTTTCTTTCTTTCTAACTAATCTTTCTTCCTTTCTAACTAATATATCTTTCTTTCTAACTAATCTATCTTTCTTTCTTTCTAACTAAGATAGATAGATATTTCTTTCAAACTAATCTTCCTTTTTTCTTTCTTCCTAATCTTTCTTTCTTTGTATTCATTCTTTCTTTCTTTCTTTCTCTTTCTTTCTACCTACTCTTTCTTTCTTTTTTCTAACTAATCTTTCTTTCTTTCTAACTAATCTTCATTCTTTCTAACTAATCTTTCTTTCTAACTAATCTTTCTTTCTAACAAATCTTTCTTTCTAACAAATCTTTTTTCTTTCTAACAAATCTTTTTTCTTTCTAACTAATCTTTCTTTCTTTCTTTCTAACTAATCTTTCTTTCTTTCTTTCTCTCTTTCTTTCTTTCTTTCTTTCTTTCTTTCTTTCTAACTAATCTTTCTTTCTTTCTTTCTAACTAATCTTCGTTCTTTCTAACTAATCTTTCTTTCTTTCTTTCTTTCTTTCTTTCTTTCTTTCTAACTAATCTTTCTTTCTAACAAATCTTTTTTCTTTCTAACTAATCTTTCTTTTTTTCTACCTAATCTTTCTTTCTTTCTAACTAATCTTTCTTTCTTTCTGTCTTTCTTTTTTTCTAACTAATCTTTCTTTCTGTCTAACTAATATTTCTTTCTTTCTAACTAATCTTTCTTTCTTTCTTTTGATCTAATCTATCTTTCTTTCTTTTAACTAATCTTTCTTTTTTTCTTTCTAACGAATCTTTCTTTCTAACTAATCTATCTTTCTAACTAATCTTTCTTTTAACTAATCTTTCTTTTTTCTTTCTAACAAATCTTTCTTTCTTTCTTTCTAACTAATCTTTTTTCTTTCTTTCTGACCAATCCTTTTTTGTTTCTAACTAATCTTTCTTTCTTTTTAACTAATCTTTCTTTCTTTCTTTTTAACTAATCTTTCTTTCTTTCAAACTAATCTATCTTTCTTTCTTTCTAACTAATCTATCTTTCTTTCTTTCTAATTAATCTTTCTTTCTTTCTTTCTAACTAATCTTTCTTTCTTTCTAACTAATCTGTCTTTCTTTCTTTCTAACTAATCTTTCTTTCTTTCTTTCTTTTCTTTCTAACTAATCTTTTTTCTTCTAACTAATCTTTCTTTCTTTCTAACTAATCTTTCTTTCTTTCTTTCTAACTAATCTTTCTTTCTAACTTATCTTTCTTTCTTTCTAACTAATCTCTCTTTCTTTCTACCTAATATGTCTTTCTATTTTTTCTTTCTTTCTTACTAATCTTTCTTTTTTCTTTCATTCTATCTTTCTAGTCTTTCTTTCTTTCTTACTAATCTTTCTTTCTTTTTTCTTTCTTACTAATCTTTCGTTCTTTCTTTCTTTCTTACTAATCTTTCTTTCTTTCTAACTAATCTTTCTTTCTTTCTTTCTAACTAATTAATCTTTCTTTCTTTCTAACAAATCTTTCTTTGTTTTCTCTTTCTTTCTTACTAATCTTTCTTTCTTTCTACCTTTCTAAATAATCTTTCTTTCTTTTTTCCTTACTAATCTTTCTTTCGTCCTAACTAATATATCTTTCTTTCTTTTCTTTCTAACTAATCTTTTTTTCTTCTAACTAATCTTTTTTTCTTCTAACTAATCTTTTTTCTTTTTAACTAATCTTTCTTTCTAACTAATCTTTCTTTCTTTCTAACTAATTTTTCTTTCTTTCGTTCTATCTTTCTCTCTTTCTTTCTTTCTTTCTTTCTTTCTAACTAATCTCTCTTTCTTTCTACCAAATCTTTCTTTTTTCTTTCTTTCTAATCTTTCTTTCTTTTTTCTTTCTTTCTTTCTAACTAATCTTTCTTTCTAACTAATATATCTTTCTTTCTTTCTAACTAATCTGTCTTTCTTTCTTTCTTTCTTTCTAACTAATATATCTTTCTTTCTAACTAATCTATCTTTCTTTCTAACAAATCTTTCTTTCTTTCTTTCTAACTAATTTCTTTCTTTCGTTCTAGCTTTCTCTCTTTCTTTCTAACTAATCTCTCTTTCTTTCTACCTAATCTTTTTTTTCTTTCTTTCTAATCTTTCTTTTTTCTTTCTTTCTTTCTAACTAATCTTTCTTTCAAACTAATCTATCTTTCTTTCTTTCTTTCTAACTAATCTTTTTTCTTCTAACTAATCTTTCTTTCTAGCTAATCTGTCTTTCTTTCTAACTAATATATCTTTATTTCTTTCTTTTCTTTCTAACTAATCTTTTTTTCTTCTAACTAATCTTTTTTTCTTCTAACTAATCTTTCTTTCTTACTAACTAATCTATCTTTCTTTCTAACTAATCTATCTTTCTTTCTAACTAATCTTTCTTTCTTTCTTTCTTTCTAACTAATTTCTTTCTTTCGTTCTAGCTTTCTCTCTTTCTTTCTTTCTAACTAATCTTTCTTTCTTTCTTTCTAACTAATCTCTCTTTCTTTCTACCTAATCTTTTTTTTTCTTTCTTTCTAATCTTTCTTTTTTCTTTCTTTCTAACTAATCTTTCTTTCAAACTAATCTATCTTTCTTTCTTTCTAACTAATCTTTTTTCTTCTAACTAATTTTTCTTTCTAACTAATCTGTCTTTCTTTCTAACTAATATATCTTTATTTCTTTCTTTTCTTTCTAACTAATCTTTTTTTCTTCTAACTAATCTTTTTTTCTTCTAACTAATCTTTCTTTCTTACTAACTAATCTATCTTTCTTTCTAATTAATCTGTCTTTCTTTCTAACTAACAACATTTTCTTTCTTTCTAACAAATCTTTCTTTCTTTTTTCTCTTTCTTTCTAGCTAATCTTTCTTTCTTTCTACCTTTCTAAATAATGTTTCTTTCTTTCTTTCTAACATTTCTTTCTTTCTAATCTTTCTTTTTTTCTTACTAATCTTTCTTTCTTTCTTACTAATCTTTCGTTCTTTCTTTCTTACTAATCTTTCTTTCTACCTAATCTATCTTTCTTTCTTTCTTTCTACCTAATCAATCTTTCTTTCTTTCTTTCTTTCTTACTAATCTTTCTTTCTACCTAATCTATCTTTCTTTCTTTCTTTCTAACTAATCTTTCTTTCTTTCTTTCTAATCTTTCTTTCATTGAAACTAATCTTTCTATCTATCTATTATTTATCTATCTTTCTAACTAATCGTTTTCTTTCTTTCTAAATATTCTTTCTTTCTAGCTAATCCATCTATCAAACTTCAAACTACTTTAAACTTGTTTAAACTCTCTGGTTCGTCTTTTACAAGCCAACTTAAAGTTTGTCTCATCAAATTTTTTTTCTAGTTTGTATTATATCTGTTTTCTATTTGTTGAACATCAATTACATTTTTACCCTTAGATGGGTTTGGAATTTTTTGTATTACCTAATTCGGGAAACAGACACAGTCTCTATATGATGATATCTAGGTGAAAGAGTCTCTATGTGATGGGATTTATCTGACCTGGGTGACGTGAGGCCGCTAGCAGACGGTCGGTTTAGCCAGTCTGTCTGCTTCCTGACCTGAGCCCCAGATTGTCATGGTTGAGCTCTAAGAATATATGCCATATTACTAGAGAGAAGAGCAGCACCATCCCAGGAGGGATGAATACCATCTCTTTTCAACAGGTCAGGTCTGCCCCAAAAACTTTTCCAATTGTCTATGAATTCTATATTATTTTGCGGACACCACTTAGACAGCCAGCCATTGAGTGAACACAATCTACTAACCATCTCATCACTCCTGCCAACAGGAAGGGGGCCAGAGCAAATTACAGTGCCTGACATCGTACTTGCGAGTTCACACACCTCTTTAACATTAATTTTAGTGATCTCCGACTGGCGGAGTCGAAACATCATTAGTGCCGACGTGAATAATAATCTTAGAGTATTTAAGTTTAGCATTAGCCAGCACTTTTAAATTTGCTTTGATGTCTGGCGCTCTGGCTCCCGGCAAATATGTGACTATGGTGGCTGGTGTCTCTATTTTCACGTTCCGTGTAATAGAATCAACAATAACTAGGGCACATTCAACAGGATTCTCAGTGGGTGTTTCACTGAGTGGGGAGAATTTATTTGTTGTGGTAATCAGAACAGAAGAGCGGTGTTTTGTCCCGCGACTATAGCATCTCACGGACACCCAGTTGCCCTGCTGCACGGGCTCTACTTCAGCCGGAACCGAACAATGTACAGTGTTCACTAAACTAGTCGCATCCAAAGCCGTATCTAAAGCCCTTGCACTTTCACTATCCTCAATTAAAGTTTGGATGCGTGTCTCTAGTTCTGAAATCTTCTCCGTCAGCCTGACTATCTCCCTGCATTTATCACATGTAAATCCTGTGCTGACAGAGAAAGCTATGCTATACATGTTACATGAAGTGCAAGTGACAATAAGAGGAGGAGACATGACTTACCGTGTTTGCTGACTGATCACTACTTACCACAGCTTTGATGGATTTGTAAAAGGCGCGAGCGAAATAAATAAATAAAGAGCACACGGATGGCATGGCACAGCTTACAGGCTAGCGAATTAATAGCGTGTTGTACTAGTAACGATTTAGATTGAAGCTAGCGATGTCAGGTTAATATGTGATGAGTAAGTTATATTTTAGCAGTATAAACAACAGGAAATGATAGTAAATAATGATTCAAGAACGGAAAGATATACGAAGCTACAGACGCAAATCAACTCAGCAGAGCAGCGCGGCAGACAGGATCAATCGAGATCGGCCCGAGTGAGTGTGTGTGTGAGAGAGATTGCGTAAGTGTGTGTGTGTGTAAGATTGAGTGAGTTTGTGTGTGTGTGCGTGTGTGTGTGAGAGAGATTGTGTGTGTGTGTGTGTGTGTGTGTGTGTGTGTGTGTGTGTGTTTGATTGAATGTGTGTGTGTGTGTGTGTGTGTGTGTGTGTGTGTGTATGTAATTCAACTAGGCTGCATAGTTTAGTTCAGCCAGAACCGGGAACACTCCCCATAAATCCTGATGTACTCGTTACATCATAAGGAGGATGGCGCCTACGCTACTACTACGCGCCTACGCTAATATTAGTCGCTCTGGTTATCCGAGGTTTGCCGCAGTCCGCCGGATTCAGGCCGCATCCAGATTTGATGAAGGACCAGCGCCCGGACAAGACGACGACACCGCAGTCCTGAAGTGTCCAACAGTCTCTCCCCTGTTCCTGAAGTCCGCCGGATCCCGGCCGTATCCAGATCTGATGGTGGACCTGCACCTGGACACGTATTACAACAACAACTTTATAATATTTGAATGATATAGTACGCCTCACTTATTTCTGGTTATGTTTAGTTTCAATGTACTGTGGTCAATGAGATGTCAGTGTTTGTTGTGCAAGTAGTCCATTGTAAAAATAATGCAGTTCATTTCAATTATTCAGCCTTTATGAGCAAGAAACTAATGATTTCAGTTTTGATTTCAGCATAACAGTTTGAGCGAATGCAGTGATTAATATTCATGAACCCGGCAGCTCCTCAATCCTTAGTGCGGTTTATATTCTTATTAGCAGCAGAATGCGTAGTAGTATTATTATCTTATCAGTGTTATTGTACGTTTTTTTTTCCACAGAAACACTGACCGACAATGTCCTAATTTCAGTTAAAATGGCAAATCTGCATTCTTACGTTCTCATTCAGACTGTTACCAAGCTTGAGTTGAGTGAGAAGCCCCCCAGTAATCGTGTCCCACTGTTATTTCTGCACATGAGAGTTTTGGTTTGTATTAATGTCCTCAGACAGCATCTGCTGGGCTGAGCGTAATCCAACATCGGCTCCATGTTGCCTATTGTTTGAGTCTCGAGATTGCGTTTGTAAACTGTATCTCACTACTGTGTCTATAGACTGCGTGTTTGCATGAACTGATGATTGCTGGACTGACCTGCTCTCACACACTGCGCTCTCCCCGCCGGTGACGCCACGAACATGAACAGCTCCTCATTCACTGCTCCCCCCCATCAAGCGGACGGCACAGGCTGTGAGGATGAGAGAATGGGACGCAGATTAGCAGTATTGCGCTGCCTTCTGTGATGATGAAAGAGCGTTGTTTGAGAGACAACAGGAATGTATTGAAAGCACATGTTGAGTAAGAAAAATAGGATAAAAGTGGGAAAGGAAAGGGAGAAGAAGATAATTAAGTGCCTTACAGGTGTCCTTGCTCGGTGGAGTCTTTACCCGAGTCGGTCTTCACACGAGGAGGCTGAACACGAGGAGGCTGAACACGAGGAAGCTGAACACAAGGAGGCTGAACACGAGGAGGCTGAACACGAGGAGGCTGAACACGAGTCGGTCTTCACACGAGTCGGTCTTCACACGAGTCGGTCTTCACACGAGGAAGCTGAACACGAGGAGGCTGAACACGAGGAGGCTGAACACGAGGAGGCTGAACACGAGGAGGCTGAACACGAGGAGGCTGAACAAGAGGAAGCTGAACACGAGGAGGCTGAACACGAGGAAGCTGAACTCGAGAGCTGAACGCTCTTTCTTTCATTTGTTGTATGTATGTGTATTGGAGTGCTTTTCCTTCTTCTTTAGCTTTTTGAGCTTGAAGTTTTTGCTTCTCCATGAAGATTTGATCTGCTTCCTTGTTTGCATTCAGCATCTCCAGAGCTTCCTGTTTTTCTTTCTCTGCCTTTCGTTCCAGCTCTTGCCTCTGATATAGAGTTGAGAAAAATGTTTATTTCAATAAATGCATTTCAAATTCTATATATAAACCGTGTGATGCTCATAAACCCAGCATCACTGTGGTAAAATTAAGCAATAAGCCCCGCGAAGCCGTGTTTTACAGTGGAACAGCTGAGGGCCGTTGTTAGGCATGACGCGGAGCGGAGATTTAAAAATGTTTACATGTCGTTAGTCTCATAGCATAAGTATAAAAACATTAGGAATAGGTAATTTACCCTGGATTCTCTGTGTGCAGAGATAGATTTTAACATGGCTGCATGTTTTTCTTCTTTCTCGCGCTGCACTCGGGCCCGTCTGGCCTCACGTTCAGCGACTGCTTTTGCAATGATATCTTCCTCATTGCTGATTTTTTCCTGCTTCTGCACGGCTAACTGCTGTATAACAGTCCCTCTAAGTCTTTGACGCTCTCTAAGGCAAAAATAAAGACAAATACAAGCCCAGTTCTGAGACAGTGGAAAGAATTATACTTTCTCCAGGCTTCCCACTCAGTGAACTTCCATTAATTCAATAACCTTCCCAGTTAGATGTGATTCATGAATGAGCAAGTTGTAAGAATGTGGATGTCAAATGGTATGTCAAAGTTCCCAAAATACCTTTCACAGACAAATTAAAGATTGGAACTGGTTTGCAAGCACGTTTGAATTTGAAACAAACACTTAGAGCAGTTTCTAGTTGATTAAATACACCCGAATAACTAAGTTAGCAAAACTCAAATAATTTGAGGTAATCAGTTACATCAAATTGTTTAAGTTAAGAAATTGAATGTGTAAGTAAGCAGAGCTTGCAGATTTTTGTTTTGTAATCATACATTTTAATTGCTTTTAACTTGAAATATTTGAGTAAGATAATTCATACACAACTTAAAATTCTCATGTAATCTCAACTTCAATATTTTTAGTAGTGGAAACTTGGCTGGATTTAACCAGCTAATTCAATAAGTGCTACCTATAGTATCAGCATATCATAGCCCTTGCGGAATCAGTACATCAACTTAAAACATTTAACACATACTGTTCTCAAACCAAACTCGTCACCGGCCATGATGGTAACTCCCCAAAAAACCCAACATAACAGAAACTCTTCTAAACTAGCATAACAAAACATTAAACACTACTAAATCTCCCACTTAACATTAATCTGGCACAAAAACCATTATATGACACTTAATTTTAGCATTTACTCTCCCTTTTGAGTGTCATTGCAAAGCATGCTGGGAAATAAAAATCCCAGCCCAGTTTCAGTTAAATTTAAGTTTGTCAAAATTAAAAGAAACAAGTTCATAGAACTTAAAACAACGAAACAATTCAACTTACTTAAAATGTGTCAGTTTTGTGAACTCAAAAGAAAAAATAAATGTTAAAATATTCATAAAATTGTAAGTATCGTATGTTAATTTGATGGAACTAATTTGTATAATGTGAGTTGGCCCTACTCAAAACAATGGATTATTTTGAGCGTTAGGGTTTACAGTGTTAGGAAGCTAAAAATACAAATATTAGATGAGAAACTTTAACCTTGAACTTAGAAATGTTGCCTTGGCAACTAATTGAAATAACATTTCACTTTGTAAGTTGAAGTACTAAAATTACTAAAACTGAAGTAAATATAAAATAAAACTCAAAAGAAATAAAATTAAAAAACGGGGAAAAATGACAAAAGCACACAATTCTGAAAATAATAATAAAAGGTAATTCAAAACATTGCTAAATACTGTATACTATAAATAATACTAAAATATCACTGGAAGCCCATGATCTCTAGAGATTCACAGTTTTAAAGTAACAAAAATGCCTAAAATGCGCCCAAAGTTATTTTATCTGTTGTCTAAGCATTTAATATATAAATGTTAGTATGGGTTGGAAGTGTTTAACATAATTAATCAGCATGCTGTGTTTTTGATGCGTGTTAGCCCTCATAAATGTGCAAAAATGCTCCTGAAAATAAAGAAGTTAATTTCTGACACTAATGAGTGTGATTAATATCCACCACAGGACGCATTTCCATTGTCTTATGTACAATACCTAAATGTACAATACCTAAATGTACAATACCTAAATGTACAATACCTAAATGTACAATACCTAAATGTACAATACCTAAATGTTTCCTCCTGTTTTTCTCTCCTCATTCTCGTCACTTTTTCGCTCTGGCTGGCGATCTGCTTTCTCTTCTCCTCCTCTTCCTCTTGCCTCCGAGCCTCCGCTGCTTTTGTCAGCTCTCTGTTGGTCAAATGGTCCTGATGGAAGACAGAAGAAGGGATTTCAAAACCGCATCTGATTCGATCTGCTTTTACAGTGTGAATGTTGTCCAACAACCGGCTTACACGAAAAGCATCCATTCTTTTTCTCTTCACTTCTCGATTCTGGCGCTCTTTGATGGCCTGTTCCCTCAGATGAAGATCTCGGAGTTGCTTCATCTCTTCAGCCTCCCTTCTCCTCTCCTGCCTCTCCTGCTCCTTCTTCGTGTCATGCTCCTTAACCCTAATAAAGGAGGAAACGTCAGACACATTGACACATTAAGGTGATTCCCAGCTAACAGGGAATGTTCTCAGAACTTTAGATACGGTTCTCTCAAAGTTACGAACAAACGTTCTTCTAGTAACATTATGTTTGTTCAAAGTTATCTGGTCTTTAATCATGTTCTCAAAACATTAACACAAAACAGAACTTATACATAATTCGTGGAGTGTTTTTTTTTACAGAAAAAGTAACAACATTAACATAACACTACTTTCCATTAAACTAACTAAGTAATACAATTAGTTAATTTTAACGTAACACAATATTGTAATGTATTACTTTTAAAAGTAACTTTCCCCAACACTGTTCAAAAGTAACATTCCCACAGTGTTTGAAGAATAAAAATAAATAAAAACATTCTAAATGTTGTTTACACTTTGAACGTTAAGGGAACATTCAGAAATAACATTTATATCTTAATTGGAACGTTATCAAAAAGTCCTTAGAGCATATTTGTGTTAGCTGTGTATGCACTGAAGCATAAATGCACTTTAATTTCTCCTTACTGTAGTTTCAAGCACTCAGAAATGGCCAGTTGGTCTCGTTTTCTCTGCAGTGCTTTCTGTCGCTCCTGCTGGACCGCCTGCTCTTCTCTGCAAGCCATTCGGGCCAAGATCTCTCTGTCCACGGCTCTGCTGGCGTTCTGCCTCATGCGCTTGAGCTCGATCTGAGCCTCTCTTTCCTTCAGGACCTCCGCCAGCCTCAGAGCGCTCTAGAACAACAAGAGGATCGTTTCTACTAACATTTCACCACAGAAAAACACTTGTGGTCTAATAACGTAAGACACACACATGGAGGCCTTTGACTCGGTCCGTCTGGTGGTACTGCTGGGTTTTAGTTTTTTCAATTGTCTCCTTTCGTATCTGGGCCTGATATCTTGCTTCTTCTATGTCCAGAAGTTTTTTCTCCTCCTCTTCCATCGCCTCTCGAATTGTTTTCGCCTCCAGCTTTTTCCGTCGTTCTCCCTGTAAGGACAAAATCAGATTAGTTTGTTGTACTTTGTTACTGTAAACATCCAGTCTCATATTATAACCCTCAGAGACCCAGGTATTCTTTTATTTATTTATTTATTTTTAATGAAGAAAAACTAAAATATCACATCAAGATGACATTCAAATTACAATTTAACATTATACCAAATTGTAACAAACTTAGTATTATAATAGGGGCACAGACACAAAAAGAAAATCAGACAGCGAGAAGTCTAAATAAGGCTATATAAAAACAATAAAAGTGTCTGACAGGTTCTATAGACAGACGTCTTTAATAATCATAATAATTTATAATTTAAATAAATTATTCTTATTTCTTAATAAAGACTCATAAAAATGCCTATTTTCTTCCTTAAAAGTGATTAGGTCATTAAAAAGCATGATGTTTACGCATATATAGTTTTAGGAAGTACGGAGCCCCGCACAATAAGAGAGCTACAAATGCAGTAACTCCAGTGCGATGCTGTCACTCACAGCTATGGTGTTGGGCCAGTGTTTGACGAGCTCTTTAGAGCGCATGTGCAGCGCCTCCCGCTGTTCAGCCGCTGCGTTGGCACTTCTGCTGTGCCGATTGACTCGGTCCTGGACGCGCTGCCATTCAGACCTGGACAACACCAGGTCTGCTTCTGGTTTCTCCCAACTCCCAACTTTAGACAACATATTTCCAAGTTATTATAAAAACATTCCACCGAAAGGGTGACATTTCTGTCCCCAGGTCATTATATGTATAAAATTGCATGAAAATTAACTCTAAAATACATTTTATTATTAAGCAAAATGTCCTGCACATTAAGCTAACTACAAATTTAAAATGTATAATTAAAAACATAAATAAAAACTACATAGAACACTAAAAAATAGCATTTTCTGCATGTCCCCACTCTCGATCTCTAAACTTTACCATGAAATATGATTAAAATCTATCAGAAATCAGATTTATTTTTTGCATTGTTGTTTGATTTTATATCCAATCTATGTTTTTAAATATTTTATCTAATATTTTAGATAAAATACATATTTTAGTCGTGTCCCCGGGTTTTCACTCAGTCCTGTTTTAAACCGAAATTTAAAAAGCAAACATAAGTTCACAATAAAACGAAATAAAGCCACAACACAACAGAAATAAAGCCACAACACAACAGAAATAAGCCACAACACAACACAACAGAAATAAAGCCACAACACAACAGAAATAAGCCACAACACAACAGAAATAAGCCACAACACAACAGAAATAAGCCACAACACAACAGAAATAAATGAGTTTCGGTAACAGGACTGAGAAAACATGCGTCCATCTTTTGCTTAGAAACCTTGTAAAAATTAAATAAAGTTGCCTGAGATTGAACAACAATACACATTTTGAATAGTTAAATATGCATAGTATTAGATTCAGTGTTGAAAAAAATAAAAAAGTTTCATTTTGAAAAGTTACAATAAGCAAATGGTACATTCATGTAATGGTTACACAGATATTTTGTTGTGCAGTATTTTCTTTAAATACCTTGTATCCTCGAGCCTGTTCTCCGGCCGTTCTGGACGACACCTGTTCTATCTGTTGCCATTTTTCAATAGATTCGTATTGGTATATTGAGAAGATGCTGTTGTGTGTTGGATCCTCAAGATGCTGTTCAACGTTGGACCAGACAGTGTATATAAGGCTTGGACTCGCTGTGTTCTGACTCAGGAACCCCGCCTGTGACGTCATAGAGCCTGTGCCTGCCTGTGACGTCGGGGGCGCGCAAGATGGCGTCGTGAGCACCAGGCAGTGAAGCCACCGGAAGTGTTCGAGCGGCCATCTTACGATTCCCTACCAGCAGAGGGCTCTGTAGCTCCGACCATAGACATAATAAATGTATTTATTATGTCTATGGCTCCGACGACCCGCTGTGCAGTATACAAGTGTAATACGACGTTCAAAAAAGGATGTAGAAAATTGCCGACAGGTTGTAATACAAGCCATATACATAGTAATTTACAGGCACAACTGTAGCTATTAGTCTTTTTGACATGGTGTTTGGCTTTTAAACATAACTTCTCTCCTAACTCCTTTTTTATTTGGAATAATAAGTATTACAGACCGAAGAAAAACATTATTTTTAAGGGATTGGTTTGAATCTGATATACTATTAGTTAGTCAGTTGTTGAATTCTGATGGTCAGTTTGAGTATTACTGAACTGTCTGAAATTTAAGTGTCATATTTCTGTTAAAGAATATTGTACTTTCATGAATTCTATTTCTGCCAAAATGGTATCTCTATTCAGAAACCAGGGCTCTAGGGGTTGTAACACTGCAAGTTAAGTCTCCAAACATTTGTTTTTAGATAAACTTGATTTTAATAATGACAAATGCAGTAACCAACAGATTAGATCTCTTTTTGTCAGTATCTCTTCTCCTCCATCTCTAAATTTGTTTGGGTTAATATGTTTCCCTCATTTGAGTGGGAGTATTTTTGGGGAGTTCTTAGTCGGTATTGTTGTATATCAAATAAAACCAAAGAAGTGTCTTTTAAAATTGCTCACAGAATATATCCTGTGAAAGACACAGAACGTTTTCATCTGGATATTGATTACAATTGCTGTTTTTGTAATTGTGAAAGAGTCTTTTGTGCACTTATTTTTTTAATGTCCCTGTTCTTCAATCTTTTGGTATGAGTTGTCTCAATTTCTAGGTGTTAAAATGAACTGCAACCTAGTCTTAAATTTGTCCTCTGTCTTACTTCATACAAATGAATTTGACTTTTCTAAAATAAAAATGTATGTTATCGATTTGTTTATATTATTAGGAAAATGTCATATTCATCAAACTAAATGGAGTAACTCAAAACCCAACTTTGCTCATTTTAAAGCAGCCTTTAAAATGTATTTTGAGTCTGTAAAGTTATTAAAAAATCGAAAAGCCCAAAGATGTGTCTCTGCTAAATGAATTTAATATGTTTGTGATGCCCTTTATCCATTCCTTTGTTTGTTTCTTTTCTTTTCTCCAAATTATTGTTTCAAGTTATACTTACCAAATGTGTAAAAGAAATGTGTCAAGAACTTGATATCAAATTTTGTAAATTCAATAAAAAAAATACTGGTGCGGTCGAGCCGTGGGGCCGCCATCTTAGACCGGTCACCCGCTCCACTCAGTGTAATCTGTATGGCAGGTGCAATAAGCTATCAGCGCATTTAATTAATCATACCTCACTGAATACCAAACTGATTTTTCACGCGGGTTTTTTTTCTGCAAAGGTCATTCATGTAGCTATGATATAGTACAGGACACATGGTTCAGCGTATTTTAATATTCATAGTAGGCTTAACAAGTAATATAATATTCTGATATAAGATATAAAGTGACCAGACGTCCAAATCAAAATATGTGATGTAGGTATTTTATAAAATCACACACTATAAATATGCTAAAGAAGCAGAAACAGATAGTTGCAGTAAAGTAAGATATTTTAATAAGTTGAAAAAACAATAATGATTTGTGACACACACACACTCGATTTGCACATCGCCGTCATGTGTGTATTACACAGGTAAGTTAACGTTATTACATTGCTTCCTGATATCAAACACAAATAACCTATATTTATACTACAGGGCCGTTGAATGCTTGTATCTGATAACCGAGAAGCTCTTGTAATTATTACTTTACCCCACCTCTCCATGGCGGGTGAAAATTTCAAATGGCACTTAAGAGGCTTTTGCATCTGAACTCTTCATATATATATATATTATATGCAGTGCAAGATCCAGACTACATGGCTGTGCAAGTGAGCTTATAGTACCTGTGGTGTATTCTTTGAGTAATATTTGGCCACAAGCTCTGGAAGGCAAACTTTCTCAAAGAACTTTTGTGCATTCTGTAGACGTAGATCCCAGAATTCCTGGTCTGGAAAGACTCGTACAACAACAAAGTCCCCCAGAGTCCAAACAGCAAAGTCACAGTGGTTGGATCCAGTGACAAAGATTTGCGTCTGTGTCTGTGTGTAATAACTATGTGTTTTCTTAAGGGACAACTCGAGACAGAAGTCTTTGTCCTTTGTTTCTAAGGCCTGTTGGATGCTGCATGATCTATATTTGAAGGGACACTTAACTTCAAGGCAGCCTTTCCCACAGCAATCACACATTGTAAGTCCATCAGGAGAGGCTCCAGCTTCTGGAAACCTGGGGTTAATTATAAAACCACACTCGGCGACTTTTAGGTTTGTGTGATGCGGGGCTCTGGTGTGAAGGTAGGTCTTTTGAGCATCAATCTCGTGCTCTATACCCCATCTGGTTTATACGGTGGACACTGTGTGTTGTGGGTTGCACACCTTTTTAACAACAGTCAGGGCTGGCTCTTCCATACTGGTGGCAAAGACTGCATGCATGTTTGAGGCAGTAATTCTTCCAGTCCCACTTGCATACCAAGCAGAAGATTTACGCTGTTGTCTTGTGCACATTTTAATAGCTGATGCCTGCTCATCAGTCACATTTGCAGCATCCCTGTATTTCTCGCAGTGTAGTTGGATAGATGAAAGGTCATGGGAATCTATTATTTTATCACACAGATATGTTGCAAGGGACTCGGGCATTCCAGAGCTGTACTGTGTCTGTGTACAGTGTGTAATAGTTATTCATACCTGACAAACCAACAGCCTTCCTCAAGCAGGGGTGACAACTCATCAAGTTTAGCCTTTTTTTGGCACGACTCCTAATGCCTGGCGCAGTGGAGGGTGCAGTTATGCGCTGGTCAAGCATTTTTTTTTTTGCCTAGCAGATGAGGTGTAGTCAATCTCGTATCCCACTTCAGCTGTGATCTTGCTCAAATTGCTGGGCAAAACCCAGTATGCTGGTACGTCTGTGACGGTTTTTCCCCACGAATCCGAAAAGTAGCCTCCACTTTAAATAACAGAGCACCTACATGGGTACATGTCTCTGCTACTCCTGCCATACATGTGCAGTGTGCACACTCCACCTTTCCACGGCTGCTGATGATCACCCATGGCTTTAAAGGCGGTTCATTCAGTCGCTGAGAGTGCATGACCTTAACAACAGACAAAGACAAAACAAATGTGAATATTGTAATGTTAATATCTCTCTGAATGTTGTTGTTTGTGGGTGGGGGTGGGGGGGCTTATCTTAGTATCACAGACGGACTTATCTTCAATGGAACCATTTATTTTCAAGTATTACGGCTGTATGTTAATGGCATCTTTTTATGAATGAAGGTCAGTATCACTGATATTAATATAGCTACTGATTTTCCCACAAATTTGAAACATTTATTAGGCTTCAAATTTAAAGGGCACCTATTATGCCCCTTTTTACAAGATGTAATATTGGTCTCGGGTGTCCCCAGAATGTATCTGTGAAGTTTCAGCACAAAATACCCCACAGTTAATTAATTATAACCATTTAAAAATGTCATTTTTGGGGCCCGTTTTAAAAAGAGCTGTTTTGGTGTGTACCACCTTAAATGTAAATGAGCTGCATATCCCCGCCCTGCCTTTGGATGAGGGCGTAACTTGCAGTCGGTCTAAGCAGAATGAGAAAGACCCGCTGTTTTGTATGTCATTCAGCCGTAGTGCTACATGTTTGAATCAGAATCAGACCCAGATGACGAAGAGACTCCGGCAGAATAAACACAAATGAGAATGGACCAGGACGTCTCGGAATGGTTCTTTGATACATGTATGTACTTATAGAGTTGTAATCGCGTCCCCTTTGCAATTATGGATGTGCTACACAGACCCACACAAACTGTGATAACGTTGGCGCAATTTTTTGAAACTACAAACACATACTGTGATAAAGTTTGCTACGTACAAGCGAAATTACATTTATGCGATGGACCTGTTGCGTGCGTCATGTTTACATTACTTGTCATACAGGGGCTTATGTGGCAAATGTGAGAAGATGGCTACAGAACAAGAAAATATATGCAGTTTTTAATACAATATCTTAAATATATATATATTTATAAACGTGTGGTTACACACTATACAAACCAGGCTTAAATTATATACACAGACATCCTACGACGACGACGACAACAACTTTAGACGCATTTGTTGTTGAATTGGCTGACATCGACTGAAATGACTATTTGCTCAAAAATCATAAAATACACTTAACGTTACTGGAGGTGACGTTGGATCGCAAACAGTAGACGACGATCCACACTTGAGGATTAACTTTGAAGCAAGACCTGCTTTGAATTGACCCTCGTTCACAGAACAGTCAGTCAGAAAATGATTCTCTCAAACATAAACTTAATTACGAAGGAAAGGTGTCCTCTTAAACTTCCAAAATACAATACATCCACTGTGTTTTCAGTGGCTATGATGTCGGAAGTAAGTGAAAACTACCATGTATGTCATTATTACATCCCATCCCACAACGGAACATTTATGTTTCTAGGAGACTGTCGTTAAAACAATGGAGGATGGTGTACAGATCACAGAGGGAGGGGTCTGCCTCAACCACACTGTCAATCAAACCCCTTTCCCATGTTCTACGTCACAAAAAGCTGAATCTTAGAACAGCTCGTTCTGAGACAGTGCTTATGATTTATTGAGATTGTAAAAAAACCACTGGGTGGATTTTTATCATTCTAGGGTGGTTTTGCTCACACACTGCCAACACACATTTATGTTCAAACACCATGTAAAAGTGAATTTTGCATAATAGGTGCCCTTTAAGGTTTTATTTATTTATTTGTATCGTTATACAAGCTTGTGCTGTACAATGACAAATAAACAACCTTGTTGTCGGTGTCGTAGTCTACAACTAACGTTATGCTAAAAGAACGAAAGCCGGTAAAGTTACCTTGATTTATTTATTTGTAATTATCGGTATACAACCGTCTTGTATAATGACAAATAAACAACCTTGTAGACCTAATATCATGATTGTAATGTTGCCGGTTATAGAAACATGCTAAAGAAAGAAAGAAAGCTGTTAACTTACCTTCGTTCGGACGGACGACAGTGTTTTCACCGTTGACAGGCTTGCAACTCTCCAGGTCATGTACCCAACCATTGGTAAACTGAACGTGGGCTTCCAGAGACTTATAATTACGAAATTGCTCAGCGGTATAGGCACTGACACCACAGACAAAATACGTAAATATTAGGGCCGGGACTTTAACGCGTTAATTAAGATTAATTAATTAAAGACTTTAACGCTTTAATTAATTACACAAATTATTTTAATCACACTTAGTTTTGCACCGCGGAACGTTTCTCACTGGATGAGTTTCGGCGGACCGATTATACTGGCGCACCAACTAGTGTTCATGACGAAGAAGCTGACGAGATCGCTTTGGTTGGCCGGTGGATGGGAAATTTTGTTATAAAAAGCAAATGGATGGAAGCGTCGATAAGAGCATGGTTGTGTGCAAGCTATGCAACAAGGAATTCGCTATTGCTATTATGGTGTGTTCACACCGAACGCGAATAGAGCGTCAAATACGCGTCTATCGCGTCTAGTTAGACGCTTGAACATTCGCTCGAGTCCAAATTTTTCAACTTGCGCGGAAGACATTCGCGGCAAACGCGTCGCCCAATCCTTGTCATTCGAATGATGCGTCTATTCGCGTCTTTGCATTGACTTTGTATGTAATCTACTCGCGCAAATAATTAAATTCACGTTCGGTGTGAACACACCATTAGTGTAGTGTAGCAATATGCTATTGCTACACTTAATGGCAAAAAGTGCACTGGTCTGCTGGACTTGGTTGAACAAAAATAAACTATTTTGTTGATTAAGCTTATGTATTGAGTCATTATTCAATAGTATACTAAAAATCCATGTGAAAAAAATTACTTCTCACTGTTCTCAGGTCAAATATTTATGCAATTAAAATGCGATTAATTTCGATTAATTAATTACAAAGCCTCTAATTAATTAGATTAATTTTTTTAATCGAGTCCCGGCCCTAGTAAATATATCAGGAAATGTGACGGGAGATAAGGCGTCAGGGTCGCGGATCCACTGGTCTTTTGGGACTTCATAAGGATCGACATTTCCAATAAAGTTGATTTTTTCAACATAGCGTTTCTTGGCGTCCGGTAGGAGTTTGTCTCTGTACAATCCAAATTGTTTTAAACTACACTCACCGGCCGCTTTATTAGGTACACCTGTCCAACTGCTCGTTAACACTTAATTTCTAAGCAGCCAATCACATGGCGGCAACTCAGTGCATTTAGGCATGTAGACATGGTCAAGACAATCTCCTGCAGTTCAAACCGAGCATCAGTATGGGGAAGAAAGTTGATTTGAGTGACTTTGAACGTGGCATGATTGTTGGTGCCAGAAGGGCTGGTCTGAGTATTTCAGAAACTGCTAATCTACTGGGATTTTCACGCACAACCATCTCTAGGGTTTACAGAGAATGGTCCGAAAAAGAAAAAACATCCAGTGAGCGGCAGTTCTGTGGGCGGAAATGCCTTGTTGATGCCAGAGGTCAGAGGAGAATGGCCAGACTGGTTCGAGCTGATAGAAGGGCTACAGTGACTCAAATAACCACCCGTTACAACCAAGGTGGGCAGAAGAGCATCTCTGAACGCACAGTACGTCGAACTTTGAGGCAGATGGGCTACAGGAGCAGAAGACCCCACCGGGTGCCACTCCTTTCAGCTAAGAACAGGAAACTGAGGCTACAATTTGCACAAGCTCATCGAAATTGGACAATAGAAGATTGGAAAAACGTTGCCTGGTCTGATGAGTCTCGATTTCTGCTGCGACATTCGGATGGTAGGGTCAGAATTTGGCGTCTACAACATGAAAGCATGGATCCATCCTGCCTTGTATCAACGGTTCAGGCTGGTGGTGGTGGTGTCATGGTGTGGGGAATATTTTCTTGGCACTCTTTGGGCCCCTGGGTACCAATTGAGCATCGTTGCAACGCCACAGCCTACCTGAGTATTGTTGCTGACCATGTCCATCCCTTTATGACCACAATGTACCCAACTTCTGATGGCTACTTTCAGCAGGATAATGCGCCATGTCACAAAGCTGGAATCATTTCAAATTGGTTTCTTGAACATGACAATGAGTTCGCTGTACTCAAATGGCCTCCACAGTCACCATATCTCAATCTAATAGAGCATCATGGATGTGCAGCCGACAAATCTGCGGCAACTGTGTGATGCCATCATGTCAATATGGACCAAACTCCCTGAGGAATGCTTCCAGCACCTTGTTGAATCTATGCCACGAAGAATTGAGGCAGTTCTGAAGGCAAAAGGGGGTCCAACCCGTTACTAGCATGGGGTACCTAATAAAGTGGCCGGTGAGTGTATTTTTAAGCATGCTCAAATGTATAATTCATACAACCAACACAGCTGTATATAGTGTTGCTTGGTTACCGGCTTGTTACCGGCTTTTTGTGGCCTCACAAAATGGCGGATACTCCCCACAATACATTGCGCGATGACGTCGCAGTGACGTCGGTTGCCATTCTCTATTGTAAGTCGACGTACCATCACAAGAGACTTGGAAATATATTATGAAGGTTGAAAAGTTACCTAGTGCTGCTTTAACTGCTGCAACGCAATGAAACTAGGAGTACGACCGGTTTAAGATGGCAGGCGTATTTCTCAGTGCCCAGCGCCCAATAGGGCATCTAGTCTCTCTATAGCTGAGGGACTGAAGACAGATTTGTACACGGATCGTGGACACTTCCAGAACACAGCCTTCCCAGAGCTCATCCACGCAATAAGAAAGCTCAAAACCAACAGCTAAACACACACGAAGAAATTGTGTGCATTTAAAATAAACTATTGATGTGCTATAAGTCATCGCTTTATTTCTCAGGGGCCACTTTTTTTTCTTCTTTTTTTTTACTTTACAAGAAGTGAAGACCATTTATTATTGTGGCTGAATTGGGACACAGCCATTTTGATTTTCAGACACACACATCATCATGTGCACACAGTATCTCCATTCTGGTTATTACAGTTATACTAACACACAAGGTTTATTCCTCATGTACAGGTAAAGTCCTATATTTGGACAGAAAAGATTACAGTTCTGGTTTTAATCAGTTATTATAGCACCCTTTGTTAAAAGTCCAAATAAATATTTAATTTGATTAAAATACACACCTTCTCTTATATTGTTGAGGAATGGTATGTCTTATTTTAAAAGTGGACAGAAATAAAGCATTAATTTTTTCTCAATCCAGTAACACTGACTTCTTGTAAACGACTATATTCTATAAAGTTCACCCAAAATAAAAATGATCACTTTACTCCTCCACATGTTATTAACGTGTCTTCCTGGGAACATCAAGTAGTTCACACTGTTCTTTATGACAACAATTATATTCTTCCTGTCATGCAAAGCAACTATACGGCTTCAGAAGACTTTTATGGTACTTTTTTAAAGCTCAAAATGGAAAACTGCATTTGTGTGTGTGTGTGTGTGTGTGTGTTCTACAGGGTTTGAAACAACATGGGTGAGTAAATGACAATTTTTAATAAAAAAGAAGAAACGGCAACATCTCTCATAAAACTGCTGTCATGAATCATATATTGATTATTCTATAAACCTGAGGTTGGACGTAAAGTGCATTTATCAAAACCAAACCATCATGTAAACCAGCCAAACTGCTCTCGTTATCTTCAGAGTAGGGCTGTAAACGATTAATTGAATCCAAAATAAAAGTTTTGTGTTTACATAATATATGTGTGTATTGTGTATAATTATTTTGTATATATAAATACACACACATGCATGTATATATTTAAGAAAAATTTGTTATTTAATATAGGCTAAATCATATAAAAATATATATGCAGTATATAAATGCAAATATATACATGCATGTGTGTGTATATATACAAAATAATTATACACAATACACACACATATTATGTAAACACAAACTTTTATTTTGGATTCGATTAATCGTTTACAGCCCTACTACAGAGACGTACAGCTATATGTTTTCAGCAGAGCAGTTCTCTATAACCTCACACGTTCATCAGAAACATTTCTTCTAGCAGCGAGTGTGTGTGATGCTCCCAGGCCACATCCACACGAAGCCAGAGCTTTCCCTATCCGATGTTTTTTTTCCCTCGTTCTGAAAAAAAAAAATCCGTAAACACAGCGGCGTCTCAAGAAATATCTGCGTACACACGAAACCACTGAAACCGACTCAAACCGATGTAGTATACATGCCAGACCAGTACGAGGCTCTGTAATTCTGACACGGATAGCCTACACTAAAAACAGAGAAGAAGACTTGCGCATAAACCTTGCGCGCTGTATACAATAATATACAGTAATATTAGGCACAGTAGCTTCTTTTCTTTTTTACCAAGAACTTTATTGAACAATATGAAAAACCATAAATGGTACAAAATAGGGATGAGTCACGATATTCGATTAGTTAGCAGACGCATAAAGCTTGCCACAAAGAACCGGCAAATAGCCTAATCATTATAAATGTGTCAAATATAGCAAGGAGACATTTTAATTGTTTATTAATAAACTAGTGTTTTGTGTGACGATGCTGACTCGCCACCTTCGCAGTGTTGTGAAGGTGCCTATACAGAGAAATGCACACTTCATTATTAGAGTTGTCTGTTTCTTTTCGTTTTGAATTGTTTTGTTTAAAAGTAGACATTTCAAGCTTAGATATAGTTTCTGTTCATTTATGAGACAAGCTCCAGTTCACGTGCGATGCAAGTTATATCGCGTCGGCGCCTCCAGTCCTGATTATAGGCTATTGTCTGCTATATTTGCTTCTTATTTATTAAATGCAGGCAATTGTTTAATGAAACATTTATTAAAATTAAGATACAATTTATACAAAACGAAATTCACTTAAAAGAAAGGCTTTATACAAAACAAAACTTAATGAAGTGGTCAAAATGATGTGTCTCGATATTGCGCATCTTACTCACGCTGTTCACTTTTCATATAGCTAGGGCCTAATCAACATAGCCTATATGAAATGGAAAAAATAACATATTATTTAAACATAAATATGAAACTAACTTTTCTTTAATGGCTACAACATGTAGGCCTATAGTACAGAGAAATTTAATGTCGGAGCGAACGCCGTGTCACCGGTGAGCATGAGGGGCAGAGGTGCGTTTTTTAAATAATAATCAAATAATTCCCAGCGATCGTCGAATATTATTTTTGCTTGAAATGCCCATCCCTACAAAATACGAAATGTCTTAAAGGATAATTCCGGTATTTAACACTTTGAGTCTATTTTTTAGTTTGTTTTGGATGAACTAGAGTGGTGGACTTAGAAATTTTGACGATGGGTCCTGTCTCGACTTTTTAAATATTTTAGAATCGCCTCTGAGCGCTTCAGAGTGGCTGTCTATGGGCATGCTCAAACATGTCCTTAAAACAACCCTTAACGTTCGTTTTCAAAACTGTGCAACTCACCGAGTGGTTAGTGGTGTTCGTTGATGATTAAAAACAAATATAGCGGCGCAATGTATGCTTTCAATCCGTGTTATTTGCTATAGTGGAACTATTTTTTCAGATACCTCACAACCGCGTATAAACTTCCGCTCGATATTTGAGTCTGAAGCGTTAGCACACTCCCGACCACTTGATGGCGACAACCACTTTGCCGCAGTTGCTCAGCTCACGCTAGCCTTCTGAGAGACGGAGAACCGAGCGAAAAGACTACAACCAAATGTAAACAGACCCCTTTCCGTTTCCGGTAGCGCAGTAAAATCAGCGAGCACTGAGTCCTCCAGCAGACATCAATGCGATTTAAAAAAATCCATCTCAGATAGGGGTGGACCAGTACTACTTTATTTGATTTTTTATTCTAAACTGTTTTAATTATTCTTATTTGTTTTGATTATTTTAATTTCTTCTATGTAAAGCACTTTGAATTGCCATTGTGTATGAAATGTGCTATATAAATAAACTTGACTTGCCTTGCCTAAAAAATGGCAAATAAAACACGACAGAAACTGTATTTCGCTACGCTACTTGTTTTGGAACATCAACGAACACCACTAACCACTCGGTGAGTTGCACAGTTTTGAAAACGAACGTTAAGGGTTGTTTTAAGGACATGTTTGAGCATGCCCATAGACAGCCACTCTGAAGCGCTCAGAGGCGATTCTAAAATAGTCAAAAAGTCGAAACAGGACCCATCGTCAACATTTCTAAGTCCACCACTCTAGTTCATCCAAAACAAACTAGAAAATAGACTCAAAGTGTTAAATACCGGAATTATCCTTTAATCAGACAAAATACAAGCATCATAGCATAAGAACGAAATATAAATAAATAAAGAAATAAAATAAAAATACATTAAAGTAGGCCTAAATAATAAATAAATAAAAGAGGCTCAGTAGCTTCTGAAGCATGAACTCCAGCAAGTAGTCGCAGTTGTTGTTGCTGTTATGGCTACTGATTTACCCTGGGTCAAAGGTAAAAAAATAGCGGTTTCAGTCTCCCAAAACAATGGATCACCGTCCGCTTCTGTTAGCATCTTCACAGTATTTCACCAGTTAGCGGCTCTTACCTGTTGTAAACGGGAACTTCCAAACCCAGCTCCTCCATGAGGAGACCCATCACCGCATCACACTTCCCATGGATCTTCAGAGTGGCCAAGTTATCTTTCGGTGTCCACTTACATAAACCAGGAAAACACACGAGCTGTTAAATCACGTCAGCTGAAGGAATCGAGAGATTATAAACATTTACCTGAAGATTCACAATGTACAGCTTTGGTCTTTTGTTGGCTGGTCTGTTCATGCACCACAAGCAGGAGTACTTCTTCAGCACCTGATGGACAAACACACGACAAGCAGCAACTGATGGATCACATCAAGCAGCATTATTTATAAAACAAATGTGACTACATGATAGATGTTGTGTTAACATCTTTTACTGCTGCAGCTTACAGTGGATATCAAACATCTATACTGTTACAACAGCTGGGAAAAACTGAAACCCAGAGAATCAGATTTTGATCACAGCGAGAGCGTCTCCTCTTCAGGACATCACAGGCTTTCTACAGGACTCAGTTCTGGCCTCAGGCTGAGCTGCTCAACATGCATCTTTAGCGGGAGCCATTCTGCTGCCTAAAGCAGCCTAAAGCCACAGATATGCTGTTCTTCTACAAACAGACCTTTACAATTGTGGACCAAATATCTAAGTTTACCTGGGCTTGGATGTGTTTTTTAGTCAGAAAAGGTGTGCGTCTTCCCACACGGCCCCATAGCCCAGACAGAGGGGGATATGGGAGATATTTGTCCTGCTCGAAGCAACCAGCCATGGGTGCGTTTCCCGAAAGCATCGTTAGCCAACTATGGTCGCAAGTTCTGTCGTTACCAATAGAGTTCAATGGCACTTGCGACCATAGTTGGCTAACGATGCTTTCGGGAAACGCACCCCAGGTTGGCACTTGACAGCCTCCCTGACCAGCTTTCTCTCTGTCTTCATCCATTTTGGAGGGACGCCCTGTTCTTCATAAAGTCTCTGTTCTTGATAATGTCACTTGTTGATGACTGTCTTCACTGTGTTCCATGGTATGTCATGGTAAGTCGTGTGAATTTTTTTGTAGTCCTGATCTTTCAGCAATATCTGTCAGCAATGCGATAACTCTTTGGATGCATTTACACTGGCACGAAAAGTCAGATTTTTTACTCACATCTGGCACTGATCGGAATTTGTTGCACATGTAAACCAAGCGGCAACCTTTCCGTCTCTCTCTTGAAACCAACACTGAAGAGACTTACCAGAACCAGGAAGTATGACCATAATATTATTAGCCCAGTTCTGTCAACACTGCATTGGCTGCCTATTAAACATCGTATAAATTTTAAAATATTGCTGATTACTTACAAAGCACTAAATGGTTTAGCTCCGCAGTACTTGAGCGAGCTCTTGACACATTATAGTCCTTCACGTCTATTACGATCTCAAAACTCCGGCCAGTTGATAATACCTAGAATATCTAAATCGACTGCAGGCGGTAGATCCTTTTCCTATTTAGCACCAAAACTCTGGAACAGTCTTCCTACCATTGTCCGGGAAGCAGACACTCTGTCAGTTCAAAGCTAGACTAAAAACACATCTCTTCGGCCTAGCATTCACATAATACATTATAGACTTTTATAATTCAATGTTAGGTTGCATAGTTTAAAACAGCCGGGACCGGGAACCCTTCTCGTAAATCCTGATACTTGGTACATCATAAGAAGGATGGCGTCTACGCTAATAGTAGTCTCTCTGTCTATCCCGAGGTTTACCGCTGTCCACCGGAACCAGGCCGTATCCAGATCTGATGAAGGACCAGCACCAGGACACGACGACGCCGCTGGCCTGAGGTGTCAACCAGTCTCTCCTCCTCTCCACTCCGACTTCCACCAACCGGAACTGGACAAATACTCTGATTCATTCTGACTTCTGACCTGTAATGCTCCTGAATCATAATCATCCACTGTTCGCAGGAGAACTGGCCCCCGACTGAGTCTGGGTTCTCCCAAGGTTTTTTTTCTCCATTCTGTCACCTGATCTTTAAGATATCTTTAAGATCTGCCTTAAGGTGGACGGTGATGCAATTATTTTTATTTTTTTATTATTATTTTCATGTTATCACTGTGAAGCTGCTTTGATACAATCTGTATTTTAAAAAGCGCTATATAAATAAAGGTGACTTGACTTGACTTAAACTGCAGTTCATCGACTGGCCACTAGAGACCAACTGCAGAAGAAACTCAATGCCATAGTTAAAACTTTACAGCAGAAAAAAACATGTTTACAGCCTGGTACTAAAAGAGGTTTTGGTCTATATAGCTAATTTTGACCTTCATGACGACTGTGAGGAGGGTGAATTATTTTATAACTCGTCCGTTTAAATTATATTAAGTCTTAAAGGTCTGCATAATTAAGGGCGTGGCCACTTGAGTGACAGGTGGATTTCCGCTGCTGTCACTGCTAGCCGTTTGTCTGCTGTGTTAGCGTCACGTCATCTCAGCTAATCCGCCTCGCTGCACATTTCCGGTTATCCGGGAGTGACACTGCCAAGATGGCGACGGCCGGCTCCGCCCACTTTAGCTTCAATAATGCTCTTCAGGAACACTACGGGTGACGTCACACTATGTCCATTGTTTTATGCCGTCTATGGTGTAAACACAAAGACCTGCGCAAGATCCAATTTTTCCACATCCGTTCTGAGCCACTTCCGAATGTGGGTTTACATCAGATATAGATTCGATATCTGGACCAATGACTAAACGCGTATATCCGATTCCTCTTCGCTACAAGGCCAGGGCGACACGTCTGCCCACAAAGATTGCTAATTAATGTCGTATTATGAACATTAACAAATGTTCTAAAATGACTTATCTTTGTTTAATTTTTTACATCACAAATGATTTCATGTCATGTTTTCTCCATGTGGAGCCTAACACTGTGTGCTAACCAGACGCGGCACGCGATAAAAGCTGTCTTTCCATATTCATCAGAGTTTGTGTCCTAGCCAGACGCACTGGCAGTATGATAATCTCAGGTGCTGTTTATGTGCTTTAATGTTAAAAGCATCTGTGTGAGTTTGAATATCATTTTGTGTGTCTTTTGTAAACGAGAATGTTCAAACTGTCAACTCATTGTTAACAGACAAGTGTATTCTATGACAAGATTGTTTCAGGAGCTCAGTATGTATTTTTAATAATGGTGTGATATTCATGAATTTGATTATGCCGGGAACTTGCCGAGAGAGCCGGCTCACTCCCGCTCTTCTGATTGGCTGTGTTTTCAATTGCAGACTCTATCGCGTCCCAAAGTCGCGTCACATCTGGTGTGGACAGACATTATTGGTGGCAGTATCGCGTCTGGTTAGTGCCTGGTGTGAGACTCAACACTGGTGCGTCCGCTGACCTTGAGGAAGAGGATGAGGTCGGCCCGCTGCGCGGCCCCGCTCGTTCAGCGGCTGCTCCAGGGTCCCGCGCTCCCCGAAGTGCACGATGGTGTCCCGCAGCTCCCCCCCGCAGTGAGGACAGCGGCGGCCCGTGCCGTGCCTGTGCAGAGCCGTGCACTCCGTCACGTCGAACACACGGATCAGCTCTCGCGCCGGACAGCAGGAGGAGCACACCTGTGGCACACAGAGGCGAAGAAGATAGAAATCAGTCGGATATTACAGGAACGGATTGTACATTACATTAGTGTTGCTTTCGTCAACGAAAATTATGACGAAATATCTTCGTCAACGAACCTTTATCACCTGACGAAAACGAGACGCAACGTAAATGCTGGTCATGTGACTAAAATTAAATGAATAATGCAATATTGTTGACGAATAAAAACGAGACTAAATGTGGTTTACAAAATAAAAACTATGCTAAAATGTCTCTTCATTTTCGTTGACCAAAACGAGACGAGACGAAATGTTATAACGTCACGAGGAATGAGAGTTGTGCGTGAGTCTATACACTTAAGCTTTGAATTATGGTTTGCGATCTGGTCACGCGATTATCAGCGAATTTAACCCGCTGGGGTCGGCAAACGCGCCGGCGCGTTTTGCTCGTTTTTTTTTTACATAGCAGCAAAATAGTCTTAAAATACTCCATCATTTTTGGTCATACAGACTTAATATGAAAAAATAAGCTGTTAAATGTCTACTTTTTAATGTGTCCACTTACAATCTAAATAAAACATTGTGCTTTGTAAAATAAAGAAAATAAACAGGGTGTGCTTTCTGCCTCTCTGTGAACTTTTTTTCTGGTGCACGTCTCTAAACTTAAACAAAACTCAGCGAATACTATTCACCCAGGCTTGAGCAATATATCTTTATAATCATTTAAGTGTGTACTTTTAAATGATCTAATTCAAAACTAAAACAAATATTCTCCGTTTATGTAATCTATATAAAAATAGAGGGAGTTCTCATTTCAGCTCATTATCTTTTAATGTGCCCACAGAGAGCGCGCGCTATTCAAACGCAAATGATCTGAGGCAATGCATGCAAACCGGCCACATCAGATCGATAAGACACATCAAGTTTATTCAGATGAATGTGAGGCTGTGAGGAATAATCCTGGGAAACTTACCTCAGAAGTGCTGGTTTCACTTCGAGGAGCAATGGATCCAGTTGAGGATTAGTAGAAAGTTTTTTATTCTTACCGTATTTTCCGGACTATAAGTCGCACTGGACTATAAGTCGCATTTATTTAGAAATTTATTTAACAAAATCCAAGACCAAGAACAGACATTTAATCTGGAAAGGCAAGTTATTCAGCAACACAATAGCACACAGAACAACAGGCTGAATAGGCACGTTAACGTAACACAGGGTTTCCCGCAGCACTTTGGAACTAAGGCGTCCGCCTAAGCAACACACGCCTGCCGCCTTAACTACCGTATTTTCCGGACTATAAGTCGCACTTTTTTTCATAGTTTTGCTGGTCCTGCGACTTATAATCAGGTGCGACTTATATATCAAAATTAATTCATACTGACTGAGATGAACCAAGAGAAAACATTACCGTCTACAGTCGCGAGAGGGTGCGCTAGTTAGCGGAGTTGTTCAGAAGCGACACCGAGGAAGAATTCAATGGATTCAGTGTTGTGGAATGAGATTGCGGGAGCTTGGTGAATTTGTTTACCGGTAACTTGTTGGACTCGCTGGCTTATGTTAATTTAGCCTATTCAGCCTCCCAGGTATATGTTCTTTATGCTATTGTGTAGGGTTTCCCCGCAGAAAATGTGTTAGTTAAGGTGTAACGTAACTTAACTTAGTGTTAGCCTACGTGTCGCCATACACATCAGCATAAATGCTCCTGATAAATTATGTTATTAAAGCATTAACATTCACAATCCACTGTTAATTTAACATAAAAGCACGCAGGCTGTGTGCATGGTTTGTCATGACTGAATGTGCGCAAATGCGCTCCATTAATAATTCCTAAAAAGCTGACATCCGTTCATCGCGATCTCATACATCTCCGTTATCATCAATGAAGCTGACTGCATAATGAATCTTTCATAATATCTTTTATAATCAGAGGATTTGCCAGCATGCAGAATTCAGCACTGAACAAAAAGTCAGTTTTGAGCGGTGAGGAGTTTCTATCTTAAATGCTTCTGATTGGCCATTGCGTTCAAGAAATCAACACATATGTCTGTGATTGGCTACATCGCTCAACGCTGCAAACATGTTACATATAGAAACTCTGGCCTGTAAATCGTTTCTATTTTGTTTTAGTTGTTCTTGTTTCTTTTCTGCAACAGATGAATAACAATTCATTAGTTTTTATATGTTTTATTCATCGATATTTCTATTTAATTGTTTTATTTTCCCGCAGCCGCACACACAGAGCATTATGCTACCGCCCGCACTCGGCCATAGACATTTTTGATACGTATCCTAGAGATAAAGACGAATGAATGATATTAAGAAGAGGATCTATGACATCTGGAAGCATCTCTTTCAGCAGCTTAGTCGGTATAGGGTCTACTGTACATACATGTTGTCGATTTAGATGACTTAACGAGTTTGCAAAATTCTTCCTCTCCTATAGCAACAAATTAATAAAAAATTTCCTCAGGTAGACTACAATGCACTCCCTGATGCGATACTGTAGTAGACGGTTGCGTAGTTATAATTTTGTCCCTGATATTATCGATCTTATAAGTGAAGAAGTTCATAAATTTATTACTGCTGTGTTTCTTGGAAACTTCTGGGTTTAAAGCTTTCTTTTTCGTTAGTTTAGCCACTGTTTCAAATAAATACCTAGGATTATGTTTATTTTCTTCTAATAGGGTTGAAAAATAAGCAGATCTAGCAGCTTTTAAGGCCTCTCTGTAAGCAATCGAGCTCTCTTTTCATGAAATCCGAAATACCTCTAGTTTTGTTTTCTTCCAGTTTCACTCTCTTTTTCTGGCTGCTCTCTTAAAGGCCTGAGTTGTACCACGGCGTTGGACTATTTTCTTTAATCTTCTTTTAAGCGCAGCGGAGCAACTGCGTCTAAAGTGCTGGAAAAGAGAGAGTTAAAAGTTTCTGTCGCAATATCGAGTTCTTCTTAGCTATCTGGGATGCTGAGATGATGAAACTGATTAGGAAGATTATTGATAAAGCAATCTTTAGTGGCAGAAGTTATAGGTCTAACACAGGGATGGGCAACTTCAGTCCTGGAGGGCCATTGTCCTACAGAGTTTAGCTTCAACCCTAATCAAACACACCTAAACAAGCTAATCAAGGTCTTCACGATTACTAGAAAGTTACAGGCAGGTGATTTTTTCAGGGTTGGAGCTAAACTCTGTAGGACAGTGGCCCTCCAGGACCGAAGTTGCCCATCCCTGGTCTAACATATTTATAACACAGAGTCGGCTTTGCAGCCTTGGCTAAATGAAGTTTACACAAGACTAGATAATGATCTGAGATGTCATCGCTCTGAATTTCAACGGCATCAACATCTATTCCATGTGATAATATTAGATCTAGAGTATGATTACGACATTGAGTGGGTCCTGACACGTGTTGTCTAACTCCAATTGAGTTTATAAAGTCTTTAAATGCCAATCCCAATGCATCTTTTCCGTTATCTACATGTATATTAAAATCACCAACAATTAGTACTTTATCTGCAGCCAGTACTAATTCTGATAGAAAGTCAGCAAATTCTTTGATAAAGTCTGTATAGTGCCCTGGTGGCCTGTATACAGTAGCCAGCAGAATTTTCAAACGTGATTTATCGTTTACACTATATATTTTTACATTAAGCACCAACACTTTAAAAGAAGTATATTTAAAAATAGATTTCTTAGAGGTTTTGAAAATATTACTATAAATTACAGCAACACCTCCCCTTTGCGTTTCAGACGAGGTTCATGTTTATAACCGTAATCTTGTGGGGTCGACTCATTTAAAGTAGGGATGCACGATATAGGATTTTGGCCGATATTCGATATGCCGATATTTTCAGACTAATTTTGCCCGATGCCGATACCGATACCGATATATGTGTGTTTTTTTTAAGTGCAAAAAAAGCTTATTAAAGCTTCTATTAAAGTTCTCAGTCAAGAGCAGTGAGTGATTTCCTCTTTGTGTTTTGTTGTTTTATTAACATTAACGAGATAGTTCTCCCCAAAATTTAAATTGTCATCATTTACTCTCTCAAGTTTCTTTCTTCTGTTGAAATTATAAAAGTTATTTGGAAGAATGTGGCTAACCAAACAGTTGCTGTACTTCAGTGACTTCCATAGTATATTTAAGCACAAGAAAGAAATGAATCCAGGTTTGGAACAACATTAGAGTGAGTAAATAATGACAGAATTTTTATTTCTGGGTGCATTATCTCTTTAAGGACAAGCGGCAGCATATTATACTGTCTCTTTAAGAACTGCACGCGACGCGTCTAATATACACGCATTTGACAAGCAGATTTTCTCTGTTTGCTTTCACTTTAGACATAACCAACTTTGTTTATGTAAACCGTGTGTGTATTTGACAGTATCAGCGCAATAAGACTCGAAAGATTAGTCCAGTATGCAGGCGCTGTGACAGGCTTTTAGTTCCTGTGAGCCTCGGGTGTAACGCGCTCAGAAAAGCGGATGTTAGAACAGCGCATCAGCACGTGAATGATATGTTTACCTAGCAAGACTTTGACGCACATGCAAATAATGAACTTTTGTGAATTGCGGTGTCCCGTGACCGTGAGTGTAACTCTACCTCTGCGTTTACATGTGATGTGATGTGAATGTACGTCGCGTTGTACAGTATGTTGAGATGAAGGCGCCAGAATTGAACTGATAGAATGCACGATACTATGATTTTTCTTCAAAAGCAGATCGTGGAGACATTTTAATCGTCCACGATCAAAAACCGTGAGACGCACCGCACACCCCTAGTTGGAAGTTTAAGTTGCTGGCGCTCATGCTTCGTTCACGGTCGTCACGTGCGCATAGGAAACACGCCACCCTATCGGCAAGACTCATCGGCAAAAATATTCATATCGGCCGATGCCGATGATGGTCATTTTAAGCTTTTATCGGCCGATACCGATGTTGTCCCGATATCATCGTGCATCCCTAATTTAAAGCAATAAAATCGTTTGGATTTGGCCACAAACACAGCACATCTAGGTTATGGTCTGTAATCATATCATTAACAATAAGTGCTTTTGAAGAGAGATCGAATATTCAGCAACCCGAGCTTTATCATTTGCTCATCTGTATTATATCTGTTTTTTATTTGTTAAACATCAATTAAATTTTTAACCGTAGATGGGTTTGGACGTTTTTTGGATTTCCAAATTCAGGGAACAGACACAGTCTAGGTGAAAGAGTCTCTATGTGATGGGATTTATCTGACCTGGGTGACGTGAGGCCGCTAGCAGACGGTCGGTTTAGCCAGTCTGTCTGCTTCCTGACCTGAGCCCCAGATTGTCATGTTTGAACTCTAAGACTATGAGCCAAATTACTAGAGAGAAGAGCAGCACCATCCCAGGAGGGATGAATACCATCTCTTTTCAACAGGTCAGGTCTGCCCCAAAAACTTTTCCAATTGTCAATAAATTATACATTATTTTGCGAACACCACTTAGACAGCCAGCCATTGAGTGATGACAATCTGCTAACTATCTCATCACTCCTGCACACAACTCTTTAACGTTAATATTAAACGTTAAACATCACACTAGCTGACTTGATTGTGGTCAGAAAAAAAAATTGGAAGCAGCTTTAGGGGCTCCCTGCAGTTTTCCACCAAAATAAAAGCTTGATGGTTTAACCTTTGAAAAAAAATACTATTGTCATTTTAAAGTTGTACTGTTAGATCTTTTTTTTTGAAATACTCGTTTTTTATTTGACAGTGAATTACAATAGTAATATTTTTATTTAGTAAAAACAAAAATAATAATATTGATATAAAAAAAAACACCTTTTAAAATTGTAATCACAATTTTTTAATTAAACACAATTGGATTTTCCCCCAAATTGTGCAGCCCTAATAGGTACAATATAATTAACATAAGTTGCACTAAACAAAATACAGAATGTCTTCCCTTTAACGCATTTATTGATGTACTGAACAATAAAAACAAAAATCCCAAATTATTTTAAACACAAAAGAACATGTACATCTTGTTTTATACTTATTTAAATATTTAACATAAAGATAGTCATTAGCACAAAGAAAACTGAAATGGTCAAACTAAAGATTCATGCATGTACATTATACAGTGGATTGCACCGCAGAAGCTCATGAGGAGAGATGGGAACACCAACATGGGAACGCTCTCCATCTCAGTATCATGGAGGCCACCATCCACATTATACACCAAAACAAACACACTTAACAGTCAGCTGTTATTCTAATTAAATCTTTAAATGTATATTTTAAACGTATGTTTTAAAAAGTAAACTTTTAAGAAAAGAAAAAAATACATGAAATATTTCCTGTCATTAAAGTAGAGTCATGTTTGCATGACGTTGCACGTCTTCACTCATTCAGGCCTTGTGTGTTTTGTTTGTCTTGAACGAGACCTGTAAAACTCGGTCCCCGAGCCGGTACCCATTCAAACTGGCGATTGCAACAGCAGCCTCGTCGTAATTTGTCATGGTCACAAAGCCAAATCCTTTGCACTTGTTTGTGTTGAAGTCTCGTATGACCTTTACGTTAGTCACAGCGCCAAATGGGCCAAACATCTGCCAGAGGACGTTCTCGTCGGCGTCTGGCGCCAGATTATACACAAAAATGCACCAGCCCGTACCAGCGTGACCCGGAAGATTGATGCCCGCCAGGCTGGTGACCCCATCAATGGACATGGGTGAGAATCTACTGCCAAAAACAAACAAAAACAGTATTTCAACTAAAATGAAGATCATTTTCTATGGTACAGTAGTACGCTGCCAAGAAGCTGTACTGTTCAGTAATGGGCAACATGTTCCTTTCTTTTAACATCTTTAAAAACAATTAGTATTTTTATTGTATTAGGATGCAGACAATGCAAATAAGATTTAATGCACAGAAGATCATCTATGAGACCTGAGCAAGCTCAGGCTGATCTGCAGCCAGTGACAGATTTGGTGATTATAAAAGGAGCATTAATGGATTTACTCACTATGCATTATTTATGTACAATTTGGATAGTTTAATAATTTTGTTACAAACCACAAATGTCTCTGAACAAACTACTTTAGCCAGATCAAACAGCGTTGACATTCTCAGCAGAAGTGATGTTGAAAACAAGAGAAGCCATTTGTTTATTAGGCTTTTCAATCCATAAATCTCCAGCGTGGACTTACTGAAGTAACATTAAAATCAAGACCGTGGTCTTTCGTGAGATATGTGGTACATTCATTAATTCAAATAATTTAATGCACAGCTAGCTGTGGATTATACCGCTTATACCATGTGGTCATTTGCCAGTGTTAATAACTTAAAGCTGTTATTGATGTTTGCAGCACAATATGACCAGAAGGTTAAAAATGACTTATTTTTGTCGGTTATGGCTCGTTAGCTCTAGCAGTCTGTCTGCTTTGAATCAGACACAGAGATAAAGTAGTGCGTAAGATTACATTTACTTCAATGAATGAAATATAGCATTTATTTTATAGCATTATTGATAGATGGATGATAGATAGAGAGAGAGAGAGGCGTGTGTGAATTAACTGTCTATTCAGCGTTTCTCTCTAACAATAATGTTTTTTAAGTAATTCAACTCACAGCTTCAATCTTACCCTCTCGTTGGTGAGAAATATAATTTAGCAATTCATTAGCTAAGCTATTTTATTAATAAAAGTCGCAGGGCAGTGTTGATATGTTTTTGTGCTGTTGTGTTGTTGTGTGAATGTTTCTGTGTGTGCGCAGCGCAATCTCAAAGTGACGTGTGTGTGTGCGCGTTTCAATGAAATCAGCGCATTAATATAGATCGGTGATTAAACTGACCTGTTCATTAAACGGTTTTATTGCACACCTTCCAGCCAATCAGAATTCCAAGTATTCAGACAGACCATGGTATACTATTAATATAGTCATGTATGTTGTATTAAATGTATTAATAGAATCATTTTTGTTATGCAGCTTTGCCAGTGTTTTTTTTTTTGTATTTGTTTTTATACTAAATGTTAAGGCTGTTTTTCTAAGTTCTGGCATGAAACTCTAGATGGCACAGGCTGATAGGTCCTTAACTCAATTTGGTAGAAATCGCATTGTCATCTACATAGTGCAGCTGATAGGTTGCTGTTGCATCAGCGGCCAATGAGGTGCGGCTAAACATTCAAATACTGGTGGTGTTGCTGTTAGCAGTCTGCTTTCAGAAAGCATCCGAAATCAACATCTAAGACACATGTGAGCGGTTGATTTCAGCTGCACACAGCGTCAGATCACGCTCGGTCTTTCTTTATCGTCTTACTCTCAACAGCTTTTCACTTATCAATAAGAGTATAAGGTTGTGTCAATGATACATACATTTATTTAATTATGATACTTGCTCCGGTGGTTGCTGGGTTTTTATCTCCATCGCCTTGCAACCTATTGTTAATAAGAACACGGTGCGCATTTCTAGAGCTAAGCCATTCGGCATGGTAGCCCAGGCACACATAATCATAGGCCACTAGTGTTAAGCCATTCTGCAAGGTAGCATAGGAACACATAGATATTAAAACATGCGGTCTCATGGCTCTCAAAAGAGAGGGGGGGAAAAAATTAAATTCATGTCTTGGCGGTAGATCTGTTTGTTTGGGGTGTGTGTTTTGTCCCATCTCGTCCCGCCTATGTTCATTCTATGTACAGATATGCATATCTGGCTATGCAGCAGCCTGTCCTCTCACTCAGCAGCAGGTGTGTATATGGTTGTATTGTTTATTTCTTAACCTGTGCAACTGTGCAGGGTGAAAAGTTGCTTTACAAACGTATAGCAATAGTCTCTTTCAGCTGTTGCACAACTGTGCTCCAAACTCAAAATCTAAAGCGACTGGGAAAAGCTGTGCAACTGTGCAGCTTTATTGGCATTGGCTGTACAGCCTTTAACTATCTGAAAAAATGTTTGTGTGGGGGAGGGCTCTGCACTTTTCTCATGTCTCACCTCCTGCTTGTCTTACATGCTCACAGGAATGTCTGTGAATGTATTGGCAGTAGCAAGTCTCGGTACTTGCTCTGCAGCAGCAGCAGATCTATTCCGCCAAGACCAAATACATGAATTAGTTCATGCGTTCATGACATCAAGGCTAGATTATTGTAATGCTCTACTGGATGGTTGCCCTGCACGCTTAATAAACAAACTACAGCTGGTTCAAAACGCAGCAGCTCGAGTTCTTACCAGAACCAGGAAGTATGACTATATTAGCCCGGTTCTGTCAACACTGCATTGGCTCCCTATTAAACATCGTATACATTTTAAAATATTGCTGATTACTTACAAAGCACTAAATGGTTTAGCTCTGCAGTACTTGAGCGAGCTCTTAACGCATTATAGTCCTTCACGTCTATTGCGATCTCAAAATTCCGGCCAGTTGATAATACCTAGAATATCAAAATCGACTGCTGGCGGTAGATCCTTTTCCTATTTAGCACCAAAACTCTGGAACAGTCTTCCTACCATTGTCCGGGAAGCAGACACACTCTGTCAGTTCAAAGCTAGACTAAAAATACATCTCTTTGACCTAGCATTCACATAATACATTATAGACTTCTATAATTCAATGTTAGGCTGCATAGATTAGGTCAGCCGGAACTGGGAACACTTCCCTTAAATCTTGATGTACTCGTTACATCATAAGAAGAATGGCATCTACACTAATATTAGTGTCTTTGTTTATCCCGAGGTTTTCCCGCAGCCTGCCGGATCCAGGCCGTATCCAGATCTGATGAAGGAGATTCGCCTGGACCCGATGACAATGCAGTGCTGAAGTGTCAACTATCCTCTCCCTATGGAGGATCCCTTTCCCACTCTACAGATAAAGCGTTGTTGAAAATCCGGTTCGCGTACCCCGAAGTGATAAAATAAAATTCTGTATCAAATTTATAGGCAAGACAAGTAGTTTGTTTAGGCATGGTTTGTTGGGAAATTACAAACCTGCGCATATATATTCAAACGAATATAACTATAGAATCAATTTTTAATGCGCATGTGAACGCCATCAGGTCACAGGTTCGCGTTTAAAGTCTGTTTAGAGAGAACGCCGTCGTCTTAGTGGCCCCTAATGTAATAACAAATCAAATGATAATTTTGCTGGAAGTGAATCAATCAAAACCAACTTTAGCTGGAAATAACATTATTCAAAATCGCTATAAAGCCAAAACAATCTCTGTTACCGTAAATTGTATGTTTATCTCTGTAAAGCTGCTTTGAAACAATCTCCATTGTTAAAAGTAGGGCTGCAACGATTAGTCGACGTTGTCGGCAACGTCGACAATAAAAATTTGTCGACAAATATCTTTGTTGTCGAGTAGTCGTTTGATCTCACGTGACCTAATGTAAGGGCCTGCAATATCGCGATTTGACCGCTACGGCGCTGTAGCGCTAGAGTGTAGTGCAGCCCTTACAAATGCTATTGCGGTAGAAGAAAACACAGCGCGAATTATGACAGTGCAAACGAATCCGAACTAGCAAGGTTTAGGTTTGGGAAAGTTTCACAAAACTTCAAATCAAGAATGCTGTCGTGTGCAATACATGCAAGGCGCAACTTGCTTTTCTCCCGTGAAAAAGCACAACATGCATGTTGGGGTGCAAGAGGAAACATCCCGGCAAAAGAGGAGCCGGTGAGAAGTGAGTGTTCTCCAGCTGGAGCTAACTAACCAGCGGCAAATCTCTCTTTATTAGAGAATGCAATACTACTAATAATAGTAATAATATTATCAATAGTAATATAATTACAGTAATGTGATGACTTATTTTGCATAGAATAAAGCTTGATCGAGCTTAGGAGTCAGGGCTGTTTTTATTATTGTAACACTATTAGTATATTAGGTATTATTATAGTCTTATCACTTGCCTGTATTTTGTTCAATAATCATGAAGACTTACAAAACGAGATGTTATATCTTTCCTATGATATAGGAAGAATATCATGGCAGTTACTTTATCATACTATAAATTAAAAGGTGAATGAGAACGTCTCTGTCAGCTCAATTGTCATGTAAAAAAAGATTGTAATTTTATACTTATAATAATTGTTTGCAGATTAATATTTTACCATTCTTTGTGTCCTGAAGTAAATGTCCCTTTTTCTGTTTCAGTTCTAAGAAAAGCAGTGGGCCTATTAAACAATGCTTAGAGAGCATTTGAGTGTGATTTGAGTTGGACCGAAATCTGAAAACTCAAAGTTCATTAAAACAACTATTTCAAAAGCTGAAGTGATTTTCTTTTTTTATATTATAGTTAGATAATATGTATAGAATATGTTAGATATGTATAACTCAATGTTTTAACTAATTGGAAAAGCTGAATAATCGTTCCAAACTTACTGATTAGTCTGCGAAATAATCGACGATTAGTCGATTAATCGTTCTAATAATCGTTAGATTAATCGATTATCAAAATAATCGTTTGTTGCAGCCCTAGTTAAAAGCGCTATATAAATGAAGATGACTTGACATGAACATTGCCATATCCATTACCATGCCAATCTCTCCAGAGAGTTGTCATGACAGAAATACTATAGTTTTATTTCTGAAAATGTACAATATTTTATCATCTGAAACTTTGCTGCAACTTATATTCCACAGTGGCTTAAAGAATGCAATTAATGTCAAGCAAGTAAAACATGCGCAAAGCACACATTTTCATTTGTGCTGAATGAGATAAGTATGTGAGCCCAAGTTTAATGCGCTATTCATTTCACAAACACAGGTAATTTTAAAGGACTTGTTGTGGAGAGGAGGGAATGTTTACAGTATTTATAATGGTTTATAAAGATTTAGTTTTCACCGGTATTCTACATTATTATATCCAGAAATAAATCAAATGTGCCGCATACAGCAATGCAACTTTTGAATTTTTTTCCTCTTAAAGCAACGTTGACGTTAACAATATGGTTTCTAACTTTTTTTTCTTCTGGAAAGTCACACTTGACTTTCCAGAAAAACAAAGTTAGAAACCATATTGTTACTTTTTGCCATGGTATAACCTGTGGTTATCATGATCTACAAATGTATATGATACTATAGGCTGAATCCCAATTCTCTGTCTTACCCCTTCCCCTTAATTTTGCACGTTCACGTGAGAGTAAGGGCTATCCCAATTCTCATTTTGATCTAGGGGTAGGGCTAAGGGGAAGGGGTATATACCCCTTGAAACCAAGAATTTTCGCGAGCTTACTTGAAACCAAGGGGTACCCAGAATGCACTGCGCAACCGGCAACAATTGCGGGCATATCATCCAGAGAGTCCCATAAATTTAAGTATTTTCGGCTTAAATGATTGATTAAAAATTAATGACAGTCTTGTTTTGTGTTCTACACAGTTATGTACATATATATTTGCAACTATGTTGTTTATTGAAACGTTTTTAACGTTTTTTAAAAATCGCTAGTTTGCTACGCTAGGCTATGCTAACGTTACATTGCTGATTTGCACAATCAGTCCCACATTTCGAGATCACCCAAAATGTCCGGGATTCCGCTTTTACTTTCTACAGTCGCCATTCATTATGTGTACATTATTTGACACTGACACATAGTTAAGTTACGTGCCAGCTTTTCAGGTGATGCATTCAGCTTCAAACGGATCCCGAACGAGACGAAAACACAGGAATATTAGCAATGCTAAAATGCACATCAACATATCACTTCTTTAGCGTTCATGTACGTCAGGAAAAAAACATCGTGTCGATTTATTTTAATTAATATGTGCGAGGGAGAGAGAGCAATACAGCGCTTAGTTTTGAGACGGTGAAAGGCAGAGAGAGTGCGCGCGCGTGCGCGACCGGGGCTCCCTCTCTCTCTCTCTGCTCGTTCAGGTAAACATGCGCCCTGTCACAAGCGCAGCAGTTCATCTAGATTTCTCTTCTCCCTTGATTTCTGCGATTTGTTGTAGACAATAAACACACTTGCAGACGGCATCTTGGAAGTTTGTGATAAACACTTGTCGCCCCTGGTGACACAGACGTCAGTTAATGACGATGTATGACGTAACCAAGTGGCGTCTCATTTCTTAGGGGTATGTTTTCACCCCTAGCGCTTACCACTCGGTTTCGAGGGACAAGGGCTAGGGGTAAGACGAAGGGCTAGGGGTAGGGGAAGGGGTAAGACAGAGAATTGGGATTCAGCCTTAGGCTCAATCCCAATTCACCCCTTGCCCCTACCCCTTGTTTTTGAGTGTACCCCTTGGCCCTTAAAACAGAGTTACAAGGGCCAAGGGGTTGAAATATTCCCCTACGAAATGGAACAACCCTTCATGACCCCGATACGTCATCAGTCGTCGGCGACATATTTCTCCATGACAACGACTGACAATGAGCGCCGCTGCTCTTAACTTTAAGGAAACATGATGATTATAACGTTCCTTCCTCGAAATGTATGTCTTTTCTGTTTCGGAAAGGTAATTTATTACACAATTTCTTAATTTAAATGACTATATTATTATTATAAGAGTAAATAAAGTGCATGGCGGTGTCATCTGGGGCTAAATTTAAATGTTTAACCGTTCGCGAAGCCATCTCGCGGTGATTCGCGATGCATTCAGCGAACTTTCTCGTAGCCCTCCGTTTGGAGTGTGCCTCTGAAAAATCTCCGTTTCGAGGGATATGTAGCCCTACCCCTTCGCCCTACCCCTCTATCTCAACAAGAATCGGGACACCCTACCCCTAGACGTGAACGCGCAAAACGGAGGGGTAGGGCCAAGGGGTGAATTGAGATTGAGCCTTAGTCTGGAGCCCTGCCACAGTAAAATCACTAAAACATTGCTTTAATATATTTCCCACAAGCAGCAGCACAAAGTAACATACCTCTTGACTCCATAAGCCATGTTGAGCAGATTATCCAGCCTGAAACACATGCACACACAAAAAATGAAATCACGCTGAGTTAAAGTCAGCACCAGTGCAGTGAACCTGAACCAGTGTGCGGGTACCTGAATCTCTGGGCCTGCTGCGCCAGCGGTCCTGGGTATCGTCTGTTGGGCGACTGGTACAGGTGAGACAGCAGCGCCTGGCTGCTTTTCTGGCTGGGGTTGTTGGCAAATTTCACTGTGATTGGCTCTGTGGCACCTGGTGGTTTCTGTCCATTCAGACCTTTAATGGCCTCCTCAGCCTCAACGCGCCGGTCAAATCGGATGAAGCCCACACCTCTGGACACGCCTGAACACCACAAAAAAGTACTGTAAATCTAGGACCTGTCCTGTGACAAACAAATTTGGTAAATTATAATTGCTGTACCATAGACTGAACGGAGAGAATTTGATTAACATGGAAACAGACACACCATGAAACATTGCAACTTAGCGATTCACTGATTTCGACAACTGAAAACATTTGTCTGAAATTTTCAGGTGGCGTTTAATTAGTGCTGCTTTTAAGATGCATGTGAACTGATAGACTCTTCCTCTTTACTTCCAGTTATAGCATGACAAACCTAAATGAACATTAAATGGTTGTTGAAAAAAAAACTGTACAAGTTACTACTTTCAACTGCGGAAAGACTTCAATAAAAACAGCTTGTAAACAATGTCACATAACGTTAAATTTACCTCAGGAAAGCCATTCAATGTCCATAGCTTAAAAAAAAAAAAAAAACTTTTAACCTGTTCTTCAATATTTAATGTATATTTGAATCTGCCCTGAAGAGTTATCAAATGTTTAAATTTCTACAACAATTTAAATAGTAGGGCTGGGTATCGTTAAATAAATAAATATACTGATACCTTGACTTCGATAAAGGTTCCTGAACGATACTTTTTCCGATACTAATTTTATGAAAATTAAATAAAATCCGTTTTAACAACATTACCTAAAAAAAACTTTGGTTTTAATCTTTCAGTTTTTTTTACTTTGTTACACTCATATTTTGAGTCTGTAAAAAAGCACAAAAGTTTTCTAATGTATTCTTTACTTCAATGAGCTCGTTGTTTCTGCCTTAACTTAATGCATTGTTTAACGATGAAACTGAATGAAAATTTTATTGAAATGCATTAATTGCAGTCACCTCTGATAACAGATCACTCTAAATTGTAATTTAGACATGCATTTTCTGTAAAGCTGCTTTGAAACGATATCCTATGTATTGTGAAAAATGTTATACAAGTAAATGTGAATTGAATTAAATATACACTGAATATATATGCCTCGTGCTCAGCACACAAAGCTTGCCGCAAAGCATTGGCAAAAGTAGCCTAATGATTATGAATGTGTCTGAAAAAAATAGCAAGGATACATTTGAATTGTTTAATAATAAACTAGTGTTTTCTGAGTGTGTGTTGGCTGCAAAGATGATGATGCCGACTCGTCATTCCTGCAGTATAGTGAACGCCTATAGAGAGCAATGTACCTTTTATTTGGATTACATAAACTATTTGTTTCGAATTGGTCTGTTTAAAAGTAGACATATTTTAAGCTTCTATAGGCCTATTTCTCATGTCTGTGAGGCAAGTATCCTATACGCGGAATTTCGGTTAATTTGTGACGCGCTCCAGTTCTTCTTGCAGTCGAAGCCGGAGCAACTTTCTGCTCTCAAGTTTATTCTGTGCGCTGTTAAGTGCTTCATCAGATTTGTCGTGTAGTCGTTCTTGGACGCAATTATCTTGTCGCAAATATTGGATCGAGTCTGGTGAAACGTAGCTGCACTTTTGATCTTTTCCACATATTTTCAATCTATGGGGTCTGGAACGCTTACACAGATCAATAACAGTGCGAGTCACGTCTCCCTGGGGTAACCACATAAACTAGTGTTTTTCCGCCAAAGCCAATCATGCTGCATGCTTATTTGCTCACTGGTGTTGGCGAGATTAACCCCTTAGGTATCAAAATTTGGTACCGAAAAACATGATGATACTATCGAGGCAATTCAGTGGGTTCCTAAAAAGTATCGAACTCGATACCCAGCCCTATTAAATAGAAACAATTATACCATTAAAAGTGTGTATATACAGTCGTGCCCAGAATTAATCATACCCCTGGTAAATATGATAAAAAATGGCTATAAAAAATAAATCTGCATCGTTTATCGCCGATCCAAGCCTGCTGTTCGCGCTCACCTTATCACAACTTATAGCTCGTTCATATCTCACCAGCGCACTTGGATCGGCGTTCGTAGATCGACTGGTAAAGGCTGTATTTCAAAGATGGCTCCTGCCTGTATACGCGAAGTTGACTGTATGTTTAAAATATCTTCTTATTAAACTGTCTGTACACTTACAAAGTTCTCAATGCTTCGGTTTGAAGGTAGGGACCCTCATTATGCTACCGTGTTAGTGTGGGGCTATTTTGAGCCTTGTTAGTGGTATTAACAAGCGATTTTTATTTGTCATTACACTATGCCCAATATACTAGCGTTATACTAGCTTTATAGGCTAAACTGTTTGTAGAGATAAAACTATTTACATTCGATAATCATGAAAACAAATCTCAGATAACGGTTGACTAGGTAACAATGTGTAATTAGACCAAAGGTTCATTTTGCGCCGGAGTTCTCCTTTAATGGACGGTGAGGATGAAAGTTTGAGTGGCCAAAGACTCTCCAACGATCACAGATGGAGAATTGCAGAGATTAGTTGGGTCTTGGGGTCAGAAAGCCTATTAAAAAAAAAAATCAAACAACCCCTACATCACCACATGTTGTTTGGGAGGGTTTTAAGAAAAATGCTCCTCGCTCATCCAAATACAAACTCCAGCATATTCAGTGGTCAGATACGACTGGATCTTCAAACGGCACAGGGTTCTGTGGTCAGATGAAACTAAAAAAAGAGCTTTTTGGCAGCAAACACACTAGATGGGTTTGGTGCACACAAAGATAAAAAGTATCCCATGTGTACAATTTAATATACCGTTGGATCTTTAATGTTGTGGGCATATTTTTCTGCTGGAGGTCCTGGACTTCTTGTTCAGATACATGGCATCGTGGATTCTATCACATATCAACAGATAAAAAATCAAAACCTGACGCCTTCTGATAGAAATCTTATAATGGGCCGTGGTTGGATCTTCCATCAGGACAACGATCCAAAACAAACATCAAAATCAACACAAAAATGTGTCAATGAGCACAAAATGAAGCTTCTGCCATGACCGTCCCAGTTCCCTGACCTGATGGGTGGCTGAACTGAAGAGAAGAAGCACAAACATGGATCTGGGAATCTGAAGGATCTGGAGAGATTCTGTATGCAGGAATGGTCTCTGATCTCTTGTCAGGTGTTCTCCAAACTCATCAGGCATTATAGGAGAAGACTCAGAGCAGTTATCTTGGCAAAAGGAGATTGCAAAAAGGTATTTAATAAAAGGGTATGAATAATTGTGGCCAACGTGTTTTGGAGAAAAACATTTATTTTATAATGTGATTTCCCCCCCACTTTCAAATCTTTTACTTCAATGAAAGGTTAGGATTTTGCCAATTTTTTTTAATGAAAGATCAAAAGGCTAAACGATGCAGATTTATTTTTTATAGCCATTTTTTATCATATTTACCAGGGGTATGAATAATTTTGGGCACGACTGTATATATATATATATATTAGGGGTGTCATGATTCTCCAAATCTTCGATTTTCGATTCTAAGGTCACGGTTCGATTCGATTCTCGATTTTTACATTTTTTTTTTTTAAAGCACAGGTTGCTATGACATTTTTAGACTAGACTTTTATGCAATATAATATCTGACCTTTGTTTGCAATGTACCACACTACATTGTCAAATTTAAAACATTTATTAACAACAAAGTGCTTATAATATAATATAATAACTTTAGTCAATTGGAAACTTAAGCAAAATAACCTGCCATCTAGTTTCTTTTTTGTAACTGCAGTGTTCTTCACAGAAGATGACATTCAAGTTCACATCTATGTTTTTGTGGTGCCTGCGGAGATGCCCTGCCATGTTAGTCGTGCTGCCAGTGGAAGAATATGGTACACGTCGCACATAGCAGAGCTTGCAAACTGTGGCTTTTTTGAAGCGGGAACGTTGAACGCGAACGCTGTCAACATAACTCACTGGAAATCCAAAATACTTCCACACCGCGACTTCAATGAAATAGTAGACGATTCAAGTTCTGTCGATGGGTCTCCTGCATCTGCAGTTGCCATGCTATCTTTTGACTGGCTGTAGCTGAGTTAGAGGAGGTTGACTCACAGCACTTCAACACGCGTTTTTTTTTCGCTTGGCACGCCGACCCGACCTGACATGGCAGCATCGACGATTCCATTTTTTAATTCGAAGTTCGAGATTGTGACTTAATTTCAGTCGATTTCGATTTTAAAATCAAAATCGTGACACCCTTAATATATATATATATATATATATATATATATATATATATATATAGAGAGAGAGAGAGAGAGAGAGAGAGAGAGATTTTGCAGATTTATGTGCAATTTAAATACTTATATACAACTCCGTTTTCGACTAAATGAAAACATCTAGGTTACTGGTGTATATTTCAGGTTTGTTCTGAGGAGACAAGACGGCATCTCAACCCCTCAGTGGCAGCTCAAGTTGTGTCAGGAGGGACAACATCTGTTTCCTTTTTAAGGGAACGAGGGTTACATTGAGAAGTTCCATTTCTGTCGATCACTTTCGAAGTTGTATCAAAATACAGAATAGGGGTTCTCTGCGTGCCTACCGCAAGTGCAGCTACACTAACTCGCAACTCGCCCAGGGCAATGGGGACTACCAAGGGGACCTCCTCACCTCTAGGGGGAGGTCACTCAAGCTGTAGGCCTTTGGTGACCATATTTTTTTTATTTTATGGCCGAGTAAACCTGGTTGTTAACGTTAGGAAGCGCTTTCGTTCTCACTGAGAAAGGAAAACTACAGAGACCACATCTATGGACTAGAGGAGAGTACTACATAGGGAAGAGTCCCTGTGGTGGGCTCGCCCTGACGAGGGGGATTACCAGCTTCACAGCGACTATTGACAGAGCTAGCTCCATCCAGGGGGAGGGTACTGGGTTCACAGAGAGGGAAACTGAAAGAATACATCGTAACACTGTTAAGGAACCACCACATACGGAGCACTAGCCAGATTACAATGGTTCACCTAAAAAGTGGCATACCACGAGTAATGGGCCTGGTAGTGAGTTCTCATCTACTGCAATAGTGCTGAATGATGGAGATGGGTGGCCTAGGGCATGGGTCGGCAACAGGCGGCCCAAAACTGGCCCGCCAGCAATAATATCTGGCCCGTTCCCGCAGCCAGATTATTTTGATAGTGGCTGGTTCCGAAATAGATCTGTCATGACAGCAACAGTTACTCACAATCACTTCGTCTTTAGTGATTTTGCCTTCAAAATAAAAGTACCAGATTATTATTTATTTATTTATTTAAATTATTTTAGCAATGTTTTATTTTGAGATGAATTGAGAGCTTTTAATCTGTGGATCGCTAGACACACCTCTAAAATAGTCGTCATGAAATGTCTATATTCTTTGCAAACAGCGACAACGTCTTTGCAGATAAGACACACCGGCTTTGCATTCACAAAAAATTAGGTAGGATGAACGGTTGTCTTTCCATTCTTCTTTGCATGCCCTATTTTCAAGGTCAATTTTCCCCTTTAGACTCTTAGATAGTGCCATTTTCTCTCACCAGCTAGCTTAAATGTTAACATCCCTCTGCACACGACGTAACAGCGTACCTCCAGCACAACAATTTAAAAAAATGCAGTTTAGTAGATGAGGATGCCAAGGAATAATTCTAAGTGTAAAAGTAGGCTACGTTGAATACTTATTACAATAAGTTAGGCTCCATTGTGTGACAAGCAAATTAAAATGATACACATTTATTATTCACAATATGGAAAGAGGAAATAAAACAGTTCGCAAAGAGCATGACTCAAACATGCCATTAATGGGCTTATTCAAGTCCTCTTATTTTTTGGGGTTATTTTTATCCATTCTGCATCTCCCACATGTGTGTTTTGGCAAGGCGGTCTGTGTTGCAAGATGCCGCAATATATTGGGAGACATGTGGGTACGACATGATTTTGACCACTTCATTAAGTTTTATTTTGTAGAAAGCATTTCTTTAAAGTGAATTTCGTTTTGTATAAATTGTATCTTAATTTTAATCAATGTTTCATCAACCAATTACCTGGGATTTAATAAATAAGAAGCTAATATAGCAGACAATATAATCAGGACATGGAGGCGCCGGCGAGATTGCGTTGCTCATGAACTGGAGCTTGTCTCATAAATAAAACGAAACTCAGCGTATAAGCTGCCTCAGAGACACGAGAAATATATTATTTTTTAAAGTTTATATATATATATGTATATATATATAGACAGCTTAAAATGTCTACTTTCAAACAAAACGATTCAAAACAAAAAGTAGTAATCCGTATTAAATGTGCATTTCTCTAGGCGAGTTCACTATGCGGTCACTATTGCAGCCTACACTGGCACAGAAAACACTAGTTTATTAACCCTCTGGGGTCCGCGGTCGCGCCGGCGATACCAGCTTGCTTTTTTTCTTATCAGTGCAAAAGAGACTCTAAATACTATGTTGATTTTTATCTTACATATAAGTGTTGTACATCATTAGATCCTGTTAAAGCTGCTGTCCGTAACTTTTTTGGGTTAAAAATTATCCAAAATAATAATAATTAAAAAAAACATAACCAGCCAGTGTTCAAAAATATCTGCTTGCTTTTGCCCGATTCAAAACGGTTAGCTTGTAATAATGATTTTAATTCCAGTGGTACTGGTGGATTTCCGCGGGAAATTCGAGCATGTCTTTGCGTCATTACGTCACATCTGTACACATAAAGAAGGCGTCCCGGCTAGTCGGCTATATTGCGTGAGGATGTTGGAGGTGGACATTTTTAGCCTTTTCTCACAGCACTTTAAATAATTAAACTTATGGCGGATCCAGAAAGGTTCAAACGACAATCACCAGTGACAACTGGACATTCACCACTTGTAAAACCCCAAATAATTCGGACTTCGGAGTGGGTAGAGAAAAAAAGAGACTGCAACTGGCCCACGCGAAAACAAGGATAAACATCGGTTCAAAACAGACGCAGAGACAGCTTTTTTTCTTTTAGGACAGGTAAGACATTTCAATAGTTCAATCGTGTAGCACACTTGTTCGCTTAATTCACACAGTTACGGAGTTTCCTTTGTTGTCTTTATTCGTTTTGCTATTATGGTTAATATTTTGTGCAAGCTATGAGAGGGAGCAAATTACCTCTACTCCAAGCAAACCAAACCGGCCTCCTCCGAAATTATATATAGTTTTAAATATGCGTCGGATTACAGATACGTGTTTTTTTTCTTTTCTTTTTTCTCAAAGAAAACCAGTAAAGAAACATTAATTTATTGGTATGACAATTAGAAATTAGACTGCACAGAAATCAAAACTGAACTACAGGGTAATCATAATACACATTAAATGTAGTCACAATGCTGATGTTGATAATTTGAGAACAACGTATAATTTGAAAGGTTTGACGCGATCGTTATATTTAATCAGCACGATTTACTGCAAGGCTTTCCCCCCTTAGTTGATGTGGATGTTACTTACTTGTTCAGATGACATTTTCCGATGAAAATTGGTATGTTGTCATGGTCATACTGTAGGCCTACTTCCAAAAGTAGAATGTGTGATTCTGAATGCCAGTATCCACACTGTCGCGGTGACTGACAGACTCGCAGTCTCAAAACATTGTGTTCATCCGCGCTGTTTCATGCCGATGTACAACTCACGCAAAGTTAATAATTCCGCGAATAACTGCAATTACAGATTTCAAACAGAGATGGCAACAAAGAGGAAAAATGCCGGACTGCAGCTTTAAAGGTATTGTAGGTAAGATTTTTATAAAAACTTTAGTTTAAACTTTCTATATTTATCAATGCATAATTAAAATGTAAGTACTCTGATAAAAAGAGTATACAAATCGAGTGACTCTAGACCGTTTAATCTGCACTAAATACAGCTCATTATTTCCAGCCGGGACGAAACAAAGGATTGGCTTAGGCGACTGTCACTCTCTCGCAACCATGGCAACCACCCTTTTGCCACACAGGAACTGCCCACTTGCGCGTACCCGTTTGATTTGAGGAATTCAAGAGGCACGGAACCTAGGAATAGCAAAACAATGGCAGAGAAAGACCAATCAAAATTCACATATGCAGTTTGCGAAGGCAAACCAGGCAAGAAAAGGAAGACCGTAACGTTACTATAAGTAACCCCGACCCCGGATCTGTCCTCGAGCTGACGATGCGGTAGGCTACTTGTCTCTGGAGTGTAACGTTAGTCCTCATCAGAGTCAACAAAGGAAACTCTTACATGCAGAACACCATATGACGTTATGTTATGAATCTTACACTAAATTCATCTTCATCACAGTGTAAATGATGGCAATGGAAAAACGTGTATAAACCGTTTTATTTGCACAAACGCGTTTCGGCGCGTGCCTTCTGAAGAAGTTTATGCATAGTGCGGCCTCTTTCCTGTTTATATATTCTAATCATCAGGCCAGCACTCTTAAAGTTTAAGTGCAATCATTGAGTGAAGCCTGCTCCTATCTCCATTCATTAATGGAAAAACGTGTATCATGCAACCTGTTTTTAGCTTTGCCTTATAGATAACTAGCTCGTTAGCGAATCAATAAATATATATTTTAAACTTTACCAATATCAATATGCTAGCTTGATAGTGAGTACTAAAATACATCTTATTTGTTTATCTTCATAATGATAAAGTTAGATTTTTTTTATTACATGTGATTCTGACATGATGTCACGTATGCACTGCGCTCCGTCCTCTCCGCTCGTCTTCAGCTCAGCGGTCGGAGTCGCGAGTTCATGTGTTTTGGGGGCGTGACTTTGGAAGGAGCCCAGAAGGGAGGGGGTGGAGTAAATGGAAATAATGAGCTGCCTTTAAAACAGTCGTGAGAGGTCTACAGACACTCGATTTTTATACTTTCTTTTTCAGAGTACCGTATTTTCCGCACTATAAGGCGCACTTAAAAGCCTTTAATTTTCTCAAAAAACGACAGTGCGCCTTATAATCCGGAGCGCCTTATATATGGATCAATTGGTTAATAACGCTCCGCGTTATTAAATTCGCCCGCGAACTCGCGCTCGTGTCCATCTTATGGCCGCTATGTCAGACTGTCACACGGCCAGTTCAACCTCGTATAAATCAGGTTATGTGTGTAAGTCACTCAAGAGCACTCACTCTTACTAAACAGACACACGAACAGACACACTGTCCCCGGCGCTGCTCGCAATGTATGTCGCGAGCCCTCTGAACATTTGAGTGATCTGATAGTAAGCGCGCTTGCTCGTGAGCGAGCTCGCGACATACATTCACAATCTGACCGGTATGAGTGCTTAGATACGGCGGCTCGCTGACAGCGATGGCACGCTGTTTCATATATGACGCCCCGGTTACCTTGAACGGGGAACGTTTTCTGAGAGCTTTGTAGCGAGTGCGCGGCGCCGGAGGCGAGGCGTTTATTAATAAGCGTGAGCGCGCTGGGGCGGGCACGCAACTTACATTCGCAGCCTCGCGCTCGTGTCCATCTTATGGCCGCTCTGTCGTATAAATCAGGTTATGTGTGCAAGTCGCGTGCCCGCTCACGAGCGCTCACTCTTAGGCTACTAACAGACACACGAACAGACACACTGTCCCCGGCGCTGCTCGCGCCACAGAATGTTCATAAAGCGCTCCCCGTTCACAGTAACCGGGTCGTCTCATTCAAAACAGCCAGCTGTTGCTGTCAGCGAGCCGCCGCACATGAATACTCATATGAGTCAGGCTGCGAATGTAAGTTACGTGCCCGCCCCAGCGCGCTCACGCTTATTAATAAACGCCTCGGCTCCGGCGCCGCGCACTCGCTACAAAGCTCTCAGAAAACGTTCCCCGTTCAAGGTAACCGGGGCGTCATATATGAAACAGCGTGCCATCGCTGTCAGCGAGCCGCCGTATCTAAGCACTCATACCGGTCAGATTGTGAAAGTATGTCGCGAGCTCGCTCACGAGCAAGCGCGCTTACTATCAGATCACTCAAATGTTCAGAGGGCTCGCGACATACATTCGATATATATGTCGTACATATATTCCCTTTAGCACATCTAGTGGATGCATAACGCAAACCCAGTCAAACGTTTGACTGCAGTATCTTATGCGCCTTATAATTCGGTGCGCCCTATATATGAATTTTTTTCTAAAATAGGTCATTCATTGAAGGTGCGCCTTATAATCCGGTGCGCCTTATAGTGCGGAAAATACGGTACTTACATTTTAATTATGCATTGATATATACAGAAAGTTGAAAAAAAAAGTTTTTTTATAAAAATCCTACCTACAATACCTTTAAGTGTCTATTTTTTTTTGTGGATACTCACAATAAAAACAAAGTGTTCTACTTTTTGTCAAATAAAGAAAAATAAATTTTGCGTTCTCTCTGTCAGTGAAGTTCATTCTGAAACGCGTCCGAAAATTAACTGTAACTAAGTAAATACTTGTCACACAGGCACGAACGATTTTTCGTTATGAAGCTGAAATTCTCTTCTTTTAAATCAAGTAATTTATATAAAAAACAAATATTCTCAGTTTATGTAATCTGTATGAAAAGAGAGATATTTCAGTCTTTTTCCTTTCAGCTAATTATAGCGTATGACGTGTTAATGTGACCACGCCCACTGAGAGCGCGCGCTATACAAACGCAAATGTTGAGGCAAGCCATGCCAACGCCCACATCAGCTGTATACAACGTCCAAAAAGTTACCTCAGAAGTGCTGGTAGTTTCATTTCGAGGAGCACGGATCCAGCTGATGAAGTAAGTTTATTCTTAAGTGCTTTGTTCTAATCGCGTTATTGAATAGTGTCTGTAAACTGCACAAAGACGGTTTAAATATGAATTGCGTGTCTGTGTGTGAATGAATGAATGGCACAGACGCGCACGCGATGTTGTTTACTACAGATGTACATCGCATTTGTGCGTTCATTCACTCTCGCTCCTACATTAGTAAACGTTATTTTTACATGAACACATCCAAACTATATTGCTATAGCCTACTGAGATTTGTTCTAATAGTGTGTCTGTTATGACAACATTTCGTTGACTAGTTTTGCATAGATTATAAAGTTTTTACTCTAAAATAGACATCAAATAAGCTTTTGTTAGACAGTTTCTGCTCACACAAAAATAAACTAATCAACTGTTATAGTGTTTGTTCCAATGCAAGCTAGGCTATATCAAAATAATGAATCCTTAACTTTGAAATATGTATGATAAAATGTATTGGCCTACTTTAAAAAATAATACTTTATAAGAGATTTATGGAAAAAGACAATTGTGACCCGTTACAGAAACCAGGGACACAAGTCGGCAGCACAACTTGCGAGCAAAATGAGAAACAAGCGTTTTTTTCCAAAATTTGTGATTTCCGCTTTTTTGCAGAATCTGTTAGTTGAGATCACGAAGAAGCCTCTCCATGTTTGAGATAGCAGTATTGTTATATTTAAAAGCTTACATTTTGAGGTTGAAATCGGCTTTTTTTTTGGAGATTCTAGCACGCAGTAGGGGCGTGGCGTGTTATTGTCTGTGTGTATTTCCATACTGAATAAGCCGGCACTTTTGTCCCCGCCCTCCAAGTGAACCGCATGGCTACTTATTATGCTGCTCTGGTCGGCTCTATCTGATTTCAAAATTCAATGAAGATGGACGCCGCAAAGATTGTCGCAGACGAGCTGAACCGTGGCAGTTACACCGAAAATGTTTTCGCCGCACTTCGTGGGCTCGGGAAACTGAACCGGAGGTATGGGCGCGGCGCGCGCGCCCTCGGTGCTTGAACACGGCGGCTCGGCTCGCTGACAGCGGTGACTGGCTGTTTCATATGTGACGTACCGATTGCTTTGAATGGGGAACGTTTTGTGAACTGAACAGACTTAATGGACTGGCAACAATCTCCATAGAAAATGAACTGGCACAGAGAATCGAAATAGAGAATGCAGTTAAGACCTTTGCTGTGATCGTAAGTTAAGCTTCATTTGCTCTTTAGTCGTTATTTAAGATGCTGAACCTGCTGATGATATAATGTGCTTGCGGACATTTCATTTGTGTGTGTATGCGCACATAAGAAAGTGGTGTAAAGAGATTTGCAACAGTAATTTGAGGTGGTGAAATGTGATTATTTGGAAAATTCCTGTCATGACTGCTTAAAGAAAAATGTCAGCAGGCATTTGCCTCCTGCATAAACTTTAATATTGTTGACATTTTGGGCACACGCGCGTTGCGCACTATTTGCGTTATATGTAGGCCTATGGCAAATTGGTCTTTGTGTGTTGTTGCTGGTTTTGCGTTATATGTAGGCCTATGGCTTATTGGTCTTTGTGTGTTGCTGCTGGTTTTGCGTTATATGTAGGCTATATGGGATATTGGTCTTTGTGTGTTGTTGCTGGTACGTTGCAAATAGAGGGGCATCACAATTGTTTTTCACCTAGAGCTGCAGAAGTGCACTCATTCGAAGTGCAAAAAAAGCTGTAAAGCACAGGGGGGAGCTTTACAGGGGGTATGGCTTATCTAAATGAGAAGTAAATGAGCCCTATTGTCACTCCTAGCAGCAGAGACAGGTGAGAACTGCAAAATCTTTAGAGGTTGTTTTCTCATCTGAGTTTTTTTAAGTGCCTACCTTCAAATGGTCACAACTTCTCCAAATATGATCAGATTTCCACATGTTACACATCGTTGGAAAGCTTGGATAGGTTAGGTTTAGTTTATTGTCCCGATGGGAAATTTGTTTTGGGCTCACGAATACAGCCACTGCAGCACCAAACATATAAAACAAACACACCAGAATGAAAGGCTCATTATTATGCGGGTTCTTTATCTTCTCAGGTGAGAACCACATCCTTTTCATATTGCCTTTCCAAACAAAAAAATGTTTTTCACAATTCAAAACAATCTATTATGTGAATGATTAGGCAGGATGATTTTCAGATCATTTTGAAGCAAAAACTCCAGGCGACAACAACCATTAGTCAAAAGTCTTGTGGACACATATTTAGTATGTGTTTTGTGGCCTTATTTCAGAAACTTTAAGTTTTAGTTTTTTCAATAACCATGCATAAACAATATTCTCTCAAAAATACAAATATGTACATACATGTTGCTCACATATTATGGTAGCCCTGTTTGTGCTAAATAGAGTGTAATTTCACCTGTGCCATTAATATGTTTATAAGCAACTGAAAAAAGCACAAATGTCAGTGCAAGTCCAAACATCTCAAGGACCCCAAAAACACCTTAGACCCCAGAGGGTTAATAAACAATTAATGTCTCCTTGCTATATTTTAAACATTCATAATCATTACTTTTTTGCTGGCTTTTGTGACAGCTTTTAGGTGCGTTATTGGCAGCGTCACCCTCTGGTTGCATTAACGAGTCACCACCGCATCAGCACCGAAAACAACCTATTCGATATTCTATAATTAAATCAAATTATGACTCATCCCTAGTCACTACTGCTTTATTAATTTATCCAGTGTAAAGCTCGGACACCACCACACAAATGTGGCTTTTTGTTAATGACTGTCCTTTGTTTGTAAACCAGCCCGCAGCTCTGCATATGCGTGCTAATGAAGCACAGTTCACTAGAGCTGACATGGCTGCGATACCCGTGGTACCCGTGAGCTCTCACTCCCAAAGGGTAAGGTTCATCCTGGGCCTGATAAGCCCAGAGAATGGCATCCACAATCCAGCAAGCCATTCTTTTTTTGGAGATAGCCTTGCCCTTCTGCTGACCTCCTTAACAGATAGAGCTGTTTAGATTGTCTGAAGCTCTGTGTTCGGTCCAGATATATTCACAGAGCATGCACTGGACACAACAAAGACAGGGCAGGGACTTTGACATCAGGAGGGATTGATTGCAAGCTCACCACTTGATCCCTGAAGGGAGTAGTGGGAACTTTGGGCACATATCCAGGCCAGGGTCTCAAGACAACGTGAGTAGGCTGACCCAAATTCCAGGCACGAGTCACTAAAGGATAAGGCATGTAGGTCCCCCACCCCCTTGACGGAGGTCTGCGCAATCATCAGGGCCGGATCTCTCTGCATGGATTGAAGGACCAAAGAAAGATCCCAAGAAGGGATAGCCACCCAGTGTCATGGTTAGCAACTGTTGAGGCCACGTACACCTTTAGGGTGGAGCTCAACAGGTGCCTCTCAAGGCCCTGTAGAAGATCAGTAAGCACAGACCCGATGCCACAACTCAGTGGGTCTTCACCTTGGGAAGCATACCATGTAGTGTAGAGGCACCGCAACAAGGCATAGAGCCGACCTAATAGAGGGGACTCTGGCCAGCGTGATGGCATCGTCACATACTACTTGTCCATACCAGTATCAGTACAGCTGCTTCTGTATCGATTCTGCAGCACAAGCGTAGCAGTGTACTGCACTTAGTTTAATTTGAATACATGAACAGCATTTTAAACTAAGTGGCTATGTCAGCACAATAACAATTAGTGCAAAATTCAAAAATATAATATAATATATAGGCTAGAACAAGGTTTATTCCCACAAAGGAATATAACTGGGGTTCCCTGATATCAAGAGACGCAATCCCCCAATCAGAGCTTCACATTTGCACAATACAGAAATATCTAGTGTTTACTTAATTATCTCAACCAGGCAATCTCTGTAGATAAAAGCACTGGCTTTCTGAAAACACAGGGAAGCTTGCAGTTTAACAAACTCCAGTTCGAAATTCTTTTCACAGGAAAGTGTAATCCATTAAGTCTGTGTTCATTTACAGGCCTGAGAGAGATACTGTGCATGTATGAATTACCTGTCTGTGCCACATTTCTTTATTAACAGTGAAGATGTGAGTTTAATTGCTTAAAAAACAGTGATGTTACCAACTCCTCGCTGAGAAAGAATGTAGCTCTTCAGTGGTGAAGCTATTTTATTGATAAAACTTGCAACTTGAATCTTTGTGTGCGTGCAGCACAATCTGTGTGAGTGACTGTCTAAATGTGTGCGTGAGCTACAGAGACGAAAGTGGATTAGTTTAGAACGCTTCCAATTTATGAATAATGTTTAATGAATATAGAGTCTTAATTTGTGTAATGATAACCTACCAGCAGTGTAAAGATGATTTATTAATATATTAGAATGAGTACATTACAATATAAATTTATTAGAATGAGTACATTATTAATGTGCTTAAAAAACAGATCAGAATATTGTATCTGGTGGGGGAATGTTAACATGAAACCTAAACCATTACCTATATTGTTATACAGTGCTAGAGAGGACCTTTATAGTGCAGAGTGAAACTGCCTGCTCTGCCTATAAGTTAGCTAAAGTCCCCTTCCAGGGACCAGAAGAGGAGGTTCCAGAAGTCTGGGCGTGGGTGCCAGATTGTGCCCTGCACTTGAGAAAGAAGGTACTTTTCTTCAAGGGAATCTGAATCACCAACAGGGTGAGCTTCGAGGTATGGTGCTACCATTAGGACTTTGCTTAGCGAGCTCAGCATCCCATATAGCTTAGAAGAACTCGATATTGAGACACAAACTTTTAACTCTCTCTTTTCTAGCACTTTAGACACAGTTGCTCCGTTGCGCTTAAAGAAGATTAAAGAAAATAGTCCAACGGCGTGGTACAACGAGCACACTCAGGCCCTTAAGAGAGCAGCCAGAAAAATGGAGCGAAACTGGAAGAAAACTCAACTAAAGGTATTTCGAATTTCTTGGAAGGAGAGCTCGATTGCATACAGAGAGTCCTTAAAAAAAATGTCAACCCTATTAGAAGAAAATAAACAAACGCCTAGGTATTTATTTGAAACAGTTGCTAAACTAACGAAAAATACAGCTTCAAGCCCAGAAGTTTCCAAGCAGCACAACAGTAATGACTTTATGACCTTCTTCACTTACAAGATTGATAATATCAGAGAGAAAATTATAACTATGCAACCGTCTCCTATAGCATCGCATCAGGGAGTGCATTGTAGTCTCCCCAAGGAAAAATTCGATTCATTCATTGCTATAGAAGAGGAAGAATTTTCTAAACTCGTTAAATCATCTAAATCGACAACATATATGTTAGACCCTATACTGACTAAGCTATTGAAAGAGATGCTTCCAGAGGTCATAGATCCTCTTCTTAATATCATTAATTCATCTTTGTCACTAGGATACGTACCAAAAACTTTTAAGCTGGCTATGATTAAACCACTTGTTAAAAAAACTCAACTTGATCGTACAGAATTAGTCAATTACAGGCCGATCTCGAATCTACCTTTTCTGTCAAAGATACTAGAAAAGGCAGTATCCTCACAACTATGTTCCTTTCTAGAAAGAAATGATATCTGCGAGGATTTCCAGTCAGGATTTTGACCGTACCATAGCACTGAGACCGCTCTCATCAGAGTCACAAATGATTTGCTCTTATCATCCGATTGTGGTTTTATCTCGCTATTGGTGTTACTCGATCTTAGTGCTGCATTTGATACCATTGACCACAACATTCTTTTAAATAGACTCGAAAATTATGTGGGCATTAGTGGAATTGCATTAGCATGGTTTAACCCTCTGGGGTCTGAGGTGTTTTCAGGGTCCTTGAGATGTTTTGGTATGCACTGACATTTCTGCTTTTTTCAGTTGCTTTTAAACATATTAATGGCACAGGTGAAATTACACTCTATATAGCACACACAGGGCTACCATAATATGTGAACAACATGTTAATACATGTTTGTATTGTTGAGAGAATATTGTTTATGCGTGGTTATTGAAAAAACTAAAAAATAAAGTTTCTAATATAAGGCCACAAATAACAAACTAAATGTGTCCACAAGACTTTTGACTAGTGGATGTCGCCTAGAGTTTTTGCTTCGAATTGATCTGAAAATCATTCTGCCTAATCATTCACATAAAACAATAGATTGTTTTAAATTGTGAAAAACATTTTTTTCTTTGCAAAGGCAATATGCGGATGGGCGGAACGGCCCAACCCCCTCATGAATAATTAGGCAGTTCTCACCTGAGCAGACTGCATACTAATGAGCCTTTCATTCAGGGGTGTCACACAAGAAAGAATGCAAGGACAATATACACTCACCGGCCACTTTATTAGGTACACCTGTCCAACTGCTCGTTAACACTTAATTTCTAAGCAGCCAATCACATGGTGGCAACTCAGTGCATTTAGGCATGTAGACATGGTCAAGACAATCTCCTGCAGTTCAAACCGAGCATCAGTATGGGGAAGAAAGGTGATTTGAGTGACTTTGAACGTGGCATGATTGTTGGTGCCAGAAGGGCTGGTCTGAGTATTTCAGAAACTGCTAATCTACTGGGATTTTCACGCACAACCATCTCTAGGGTTTACAGAGAATGGTCCGAAAAAGAAAAAACATCCAGTGAGCGGCAGTTCTGTGGGCGGAAATGCCTTGTTGATGCCAGAGGTCAGAGGAGAATGGCCAGACTGGTTCGAGCTGATAGAAGGGCAACAGTGACTGAAATAACCACTCGTTACAACCGAGGTATGCAGCAAAGCATTTGTGAAGCCACAACACGCACAACCTTGAGGCGGATGGGCTACAACAGCAGAAGACCCCACCGGGTACCACTCATCTCCACTACAAATAGGAAAAAGAGGCTACAATTTGCAAGAGCTCACCAAAATTGAACAGTTGAAGACTGGAAAAATGTTGCCTGGTCTGATGAGTCTCGATTTCTGTTGAGACATTCAGATGTTAGAGTCAGAATTTGGCGTAAACAGAATGAGAACATGGAACCATCATGCCTTGTTACCACTGTGCAGGCTGGTGGTGGTGGTGTAATGGTGTGGGGGATGTTTTCCTGGCACACTTTAGGCCCCTTAGTGCCAATTGGGCATCGTTTAAATGCCACGGCCTACCTGAGCATTGTTTCTGACCATGTCCATCCCTTTATGGCCACCATGTACCCATCCTCTGATGGCTACTTCCACCATGTCACAAAGCTCTAATCATTTCAAATTGGTTTCTTTAACATGACAATGAGTTCACTGTACTAAAATGGCCTCCACAGTCACCAGATCTCAACCCAATAGAGCATCTTTGGGATGTGGTGGAACGGGAGATTCGCATCATGGATGTGCAGCCGACAAATCTGCGGCAACTGTGTGATGCCATCATGTCAATATGGACCAAACTCCCTGAGGAATGCTTCCAGCACCTTGTTGAATCTATGCCACGAAGAATTGAGGCAGTTCTGAAGGCAAAAGGGGGTCCAACCCGTTACTAGCATGGGGTACCTAATAAAGTGGCCGGTGAGTGTATATATATAAATAAATAAATAAATATGTATACACACACACACACATATATATATATATATTGAAGGGTTGGTCAAAATCCCTTGCCTCTTCAAATACATATATAATCATATATCATTTTGAATGGTTATATACTTCCTTTATAAAAATCAATAATCAAATATATTCATTATCACATAATAATTTTTATATTCTTTGTGCCTGTGAAATTATATTTTCTTAAATGCATGGATGCAAGTAACCAGTTTCTTTTAGGTGCATCCCAATCTTACTTTGAGATTGCACGTAGTACACGCAGGACACGAAGGCCACGTAACCCACAAGGCCGTTTGTCTCTTTCTCTGGGATCAGTAGAAAGGTTAGAGGGTCCTAAAGGCAGCGTGGACACATATGATCCTTCGTTGGACATATGGTCAAGCTATATTGAGCGTTACTATCAAACTTTAATTGTTGTATTAAAATGTATTCTTTCCAGTATATTTCCTTCCTTGGGAGTAAATACCAGTGATCTGTTTTTCTCCCAAACGAGTGAATGTTTTAGCAGTATGTTTTGGTATACTTAACTGATAATAAGGAGCTCAGACTCTCTTCAGCCTTGATGGGAGCTGTTATTTGCTAGTGTCTGTTATTTGTGTGTGTGTGCGTATGACATTCTATGTAGGTTCTGGATGGTCGGACCAGACACCCCGGCGCCCTTCTCTAACCTGCGAGGCCACCACAGACCTAAATCTAATGAGTGGACGACAACTATCTTTACTAATGGCGATAGGCACCCCTATCTCCTCACATGTGTTAAATTGTTTAGGCTCTTAATGTTTCTTAGCCAATGAGAATCATTCAACCTGTAAGCAATGACGTAGCTTAGACCTTGGAAATGGTATAACTGCTGTGATCTTTGTAACTGTAAGCGAGGCGGCCTACGAACTCCTGTGTGAGTCTTGAAGCTGACTTCTGCTGATGAAAATGCAAACTATCTTCAGTAAAACTTTTCTTTAATTTTTTTATAATTCTGACTCCGGGTCTTCATTCTTCATATCTGGTTCTGGGTCTTTGACTGTACACCCCTTACAATATACACTACCGTTCAAAAGTTTGGGGTCAGTGAGAATTTTATTTTTATTTTTTGGAGGAAAGAAATCAATACTTTTATTTATCAAGGAATAATTAATTTGATCGAAAGTGACAGTAAAGACATTTATAATGTTACAAAAGATTCTAACCCTAACCCTAATAATCAAAGAATCCAAAAAAAAAAAAAAACTGTACAACTGACAGACCAACAACTGTTTCAACATTGATAATAATAATAAATGTTTCTTGAGCATCAAATCCTCATATTATACTGATTTGTGAAGGATCATTTGACACTGAAGACACTGACACTGGTGATGCTGAAAATTCAGCTTTGATCACAGGAATAAATTACACTTTTTCTATATATTCACACAGAAAACAGCTGATTTACACTGGAATAATATTTAATACTATAACTGATTTTTGTTGTATTTTTAATCAAATAAGCGCAGCCATGGTTAGCAGAAGAGAATTATTTTAAAAGTATTTAAAATCGTACCGACCCCAAACTTTTGAACGGTAGTGTGTATATATATATACAAACAATCAAAATATAAATGAAAGCCAAAAGCACATTTTTAGTCACACCTTTTAGCCATCCACATACCATTTTTAGCCATCCACCGCGGTAAAAATAAAACAGTCGCATTTCAAAGTCGTTCGCGAAACGACCGCCAGGTGGCGCAAAGGGACATTTAGCAAAACGTAAGTGGGGCTAATGTCTGTAGCCTAAGGATGAAATACTACAAGTTATGGTAATTTCCAAATAAGCCTACAACAAACATTTATAGCCTACTCCGTAATTGTTGGTCATACAGATAAGATATAATCTTTTAAAACTGTAAAAGGCTAAAGTATAGGCCTACACTCACAGGCTAAATGAAAAAATCGGTCATGTGAGAAACAGACGTTTGGGTATTTCTCAGTGAGAAAATTCATAGCCGAGCGGTAGAACTTAGGGTTCATCATCAAGATGACACAGGTTCAAATCCCGCACAAACAAGGTCTGCTGTATATTTTATATTTATTTAGATTTGTCTAGCTCTAAAACTCTGTTACACCATACAGTTTTTTTTGCTTATATTTATAAAATACAATTATCATGCATTTCCATTTTACACTAAGGAAAAAAAAAATAGTGTCCAAAAGAACGACTTTGCATCTGTATAATAATAGGCTACCAATCGTAATTTCAAAAGCAGTTATGTAAAAAAATTAATTATATATAGCCTATATATATATACACTCACCGGCCACTTTATTAGGTACACCTGTCCAACTGCTCGTTAACACTTAATTTCTAAGCAGCCAATCACATGGTGGCAACTCAGTGCATTTAGGCATGTAGACATGGTCAAGACAATCTCCTGCAGTTCAAACCGAGCATCAGTATGGGGAAGAAAGGTGATTTGAGTGACTTTGAACGTGGCATGATTGTTGGTGCCAGAAGGGCTGGTCTGAGTATTTCAGAAACTGCTAATCCACTGGGATTTTCACGCACAACCATCTCTAGGGTTTACAGAGAATGGTCCGAAAAAGAAAAAACATCCAGTGAGCGGCAGTTCTGTGGGCGGAAATGCCTTGTTGATGCCAGAGGTCAGAGGAGAATGGCCAGACTGGTTCGAGCTGATAGAAGGGCAACAGTGACTGAAATAACCACTCGTTACAACCGAGGTATGCAGCAAAGCATTTGTGAAGCCACAACACGCACAACCTTGAGGCGGATGGGCTACAACAGCAGAAGACTCCACCGGGTACCACTCATCTCCACTACAAATAGGAAAAAGAGGCTACAATTTGCAAGAGCTCACCAAAATTGAACAGTTGAAGACTGGAAAAATGTTGCCTGGTCTGATGAGTCTCGATTTCTGTTGAGACATTCAGATGTTAGAGTCAGAATTTGGCGTAAACAGAATGAGAACATGGAACCATCATGCCTTGTTACCACTGTGCAGGCTGGTGGTGGTGGTGTAATGGTGTGGGGGATGTTTTCCTGGCACACTTTAGGCCCCTTAGTGCCAATTGGGCATCGTTTAAATGCCACGGCCTACCTGAGCATTGTTTCTGACCATGTCCATCCCTTTATGGCCACCATGTACCCATCCTCTGATGGCTACTTCCACCATGGCACAAAGCTCTAATCATTTCAAATTGGTTTCTTGAACATGACAATGAGTTCACTGTACTAAAATGGCCTCCACAATCACCAGATCTCAATCCAATAGAGCATCTTTGGGATGTGGTGGAACGGGAGATTCGCATCATGGATGTGCAGCCGACAAATCTGCGGCAACTGTGTGATGCCATCATGTCAATATGGACCAAACTCCCTGAGGAATGCTTCCAGCACCTTGTTGAATCTATGCCACGAAGAATTGAGGCAGTTCTGAAGGCAAAAGGGGGTCCAACCCGTTACTAGCATGGGGTACCTAATAAAGTGGCCGGTGAGTGTATATATACTATATATATACTATATATATATATATATTTTTTTTTTTTTTCCAGGGCTGCCAACTCTCACGCAATTGACCCAAATCTCACGCTCTCACGCCACACCCCCGATTTCTCACGCTGAAGTGTCAACCCGGTCGGTCAAATTCCTAAAAGATATAGTTTATCTATAGATCTACCTGTTGAGCCACTCGTGATCGACTAGTTATACCGCAAATTAGTTAAAATATCCCGTAATCTATCTAGAGCGAGCGTGCATGCGAGACAGATATTGTGCTCCAAACCATGCGAGCGCATGGCAGAGAGGTCTGTTCCCTACAACCTAGAGTTTTTAAAAACATGGTTTTAAGTAAAGTGTGATTTGCCAGGGGGGACTAGGATTTCCTTCTGGTCTAAACATCCCTGCTTCTGCTGAAATATTTTAATCCCCCCGTAATTTTTTGGTCATACAGATAAGAGTAGGCTTACATCGTTCAAAACTGTAAACTTGTATTCATATAGGCTAACGACAAAAACAGTATAGGCCTACAGAGGATCTACTCAAACATGCAATGTAAGCGCTTCCCAATGAGAAAATGACAAGACAAGGGTGAAAATCTCGCTAAATCGCCCTGAATTAAAATGTAAAAACAAATCAAATAATGTATTTGTCGAAATGTTGCGATATTGTTTCATTTAAGTTCATAATTATTCTATAAATGTTATTTAATTTAGCAGCATTACCACGAAGCACCGTGTTTCAATATTTATTTGAATAATACAAAATAAAATAAAAACTTAATTCACAAATTGCATGCCTTGTAAGGATCCAAAGATCCCTGTAGAATTTAATATTGAGTTGAACATTTTGTTCATGACAACAAATTAACATGCGTTTTTTCAGATTATATTTAGTTTTGCTTGGAAAAAGCTGGCCCAACCAGTTTTATTTCATCAATTATTGAAATAATGAAATATTTAGTAATACACTTTTGTGACAGAAATATCACTACATGTAACTTAAATCATTATCAACACTGTCTAGAATAGCGATTTAAGTGTGAATTGCGACTTCTCTTTGTGTTAAGTCAGCCTCAGACTCCGATAGCCTGTGGGGGGTTGTAGGGACATTGCTGGACAAAGGTGTTAATGTTCCTCTTTCATATGGAGAGTGTCGGATAGCCAGCCTGATGAGCAGGCAAAATTATTGTAAGGATAAATCTGTGTCCAAATGTAGACCCCATATCTTATTAAATTATAAATATTGTAGTTTATTTATTGTAGCCTATTTAAAAAAAATTTCACACAAAATTTCAATTGAAGTTATTGTAAGGTGAATTCAACAAGGCATGCTGTGTCTTTGAAGCAACAATTAAAGGTTAAATATTTTTTTCGTGATTTGTATGGCTGACACGTAGCGACATATACAGTATTATCAGCTGTATGATGTGTTTTTACCCTGAAATGATTAATTTCGAGAGAGAGACCCGCGCGCGCAGCGAGGGAGACTAAATAAACTTGTTAAAAAGAGATCCAGCGCGAGAGAGGCAAAGAGAAACGCATGTTTTTAATTTAATTATGTTTCTTTGGACAATTTTCGTTTTGTAGGCCTACTGTTTTAATTGTTTAATTTAGCTGTAATTTCTTTGGCAATACAAATTTAAAATGTCGCAAGAATAAGATTAGCCTAGTGTTTCTTATTTTGCATCGCAAAAGAAATAAACTCTAAACAAGATGCAATCCTGTTTTAAATTAAAAAAAATTAAACCTTGAAATGTTCGAACTTGGTTTCAAACTTAAGTAATTTTAGTGTTCTTTTACATTACACAATAATTTAGCAGACTAAAGACGAGCTTCTTCATTTTCATTTTCTGATGCAATCGGCTGACAATCTTCCTTCATCAGTTTTTGTCGTTTGTGCAGCGGCTGCGGTTCTACAGGAATGTAGCAAATGTATGTTGTAATGATAATCAAACAAAACTCTTGAATTTAAATAAGTAAACAGATATAAACAGTTACCTATTTAAGCATCAAGGTGGGAAAATATAAACGTAGGACAACATCGGTTAACAACATGTATGCTACATTGAGATTCGATCTCGGGTGGATTGAAGCGCCTCGAAGCTCGTGTTGTTGCGTTGACCACTGAGCTAGTCTGCACGCTGATAGAGTTGTAAAGTCTCATTGATGTAGCCTAAATGTTTTTATTGCAATGTTTTATGTTGAAATGTTTTCATTATTTATTCAATTACATTTCAGTAGCCTAATTTCAGTATTGTGATTATGAATTATTTTAACTACGTTTCACTTGTTGAATTCTTCTGCTACCAGCTTTCAATCGCTCTGAATCAGCGCGGTGCGGCAGCAGATTACACATTAGAGAGAATAAACCGGAATAAACGAACACTTTTCAGAGTCTATGATTGTAGCGCCTCTTAGCGGTAAAAGGCAGCAAATACACCACACATTTTACCGCCGCGGTGGAACGGCTGATGTGGGCATTGTCATGGCTTGCCTCGACATTTGTGTTTGAATAGCGCGCGTCCTCCGTGGGCGTGTCAGATTAACGCGTAATGAAGTGTAATGAGCTGGGGAAAAAAATACTGACAGCACTCTCTTTTCATACAGATTGCATAAACTGAGAATATTTGTTTTTTATATAAATTACTTCATTTAAAAGAAGAGAATTTAAGCTTCATAAAGAAAAACCTCTCGTGCCTGTGTGACAAGTAATCGCGGAGTTACAGTTAGTCTTAGGACGCGTTTCAGAATGGACTTCACTGACAGAGAGAACGCAGAACTCGCATCATGTTTGTTTTTCTTTATTTGGTGAAAAGCACAACACTTTGTTTTTATTGTGAGTATCCACAAAAAAATAGAAACTTAACAGGATCTAATGATGTACAACACTTATATGTAAGATCAAAATTAACCGAGTATTTTGAGTCTCTTTTACACTGATAAGAAAAAAAGCGAGACAATCGCGCCGGCGCGATAGCCGACCCCAGGGGGTTAAATCATACTTATCTGACCGTTATCAGTTTGTAGCAGTAAATGAAGAGATGTCTTATCGATCACAAGTTCAGTATGGTGTACCACAAGGCTCAGTACTAGGACCGTTGCTGTTCACTCTGTACATGCTACCCTTAGGAGATATCATTAGGAAGCATGGCATTGGTTTTCACTGTTATGCTGATGATACTCAGCTCTATATATTTCTTCACGTCTATTGCAATCTCAAAATTCCGGCCAGTTGATAATACCTAGAATATCAAAATCCACTGCTGGTGGTAGATCCTTTTCCTATTTAGCACCAAAACTTTGGAACAGTCTTCCTAACATTGTCCGGGAAGCAGACACACTCTGTCAGTTCAAAGCTAGACTAAAAACACATCTCTTTGACCTTGCATACACATAACACACTATAGACTTCTATAATTCAATGTTAGGCTGCATAGATTAGGTCAGACGGAACCGGGAACACTTCCCATAAATCCTGATGAACTCGTTACATCATAAGAAGAATGGCGTCTATGCTAATATTAGTCTCTCTGTTTATCCCGAGGTTTACCGCAGTCTGCCGGATCCAGGCCGTATCCAAATCTGATGAAGGACCTGCATCTGGACGCGACGACAACGCAGTCCTGAAGTGTCACTAGTCCCTCCCTGTGAAGGCCTCCTTCCCTTTACCTCTGTACAGATAATCGTTGTCGGGATAATTCCGGTTCACGTGGCTACGCCGAAGCGATAAAATTCTGTATTATAAATTAAGGCCAGACAAGTAGTTTGTTGAGGGTTGGTTTTTTAGGGAAGGACTACATGCCTGCGCACATATATTCAAACGCGCATACCTATAGAATGAGCTCTTAATATGCATGTGCACGCCATCAGGGTTCTCACAGGTTCGCGTTTTAAAGTTTGCGTAGAGAGAACTTAAGAGTTCTGTTAAAACAGTGTCATGTTAGCGGCCCCTAAGTTAATAACTAATGATCGTTGCGACGGAAGTGAATCAATTAAAACTAACTTTAGCTGGAAAATAACTTTATTCTAGAGCTGTCATAAAACAAAAACAATCTATTTTGCTTTGATTTCCTATTATCACTGTAAAGCAGCTTTGGAACCATCTACATTGTTAAAAGCGCTATACAAATGAAGATGACTTGACTTGGCTTAGTCTGTGCAATCAGGCTCACTGGGGGAAACGCATACTTGTGCATGCCCAATGGCCAGCTGTAAGCCAGTGTGTCCATGCCGAGGGGGGCCTCGGTCAGGGAATACATACCACTGTGGACAGTGGGAGGATTCCTCAGAAGTGAACAGCTTACCTGTGCTTCTTCGAATCAACTCTGTATCAGTTGGTCCACCTGGGGATGGAGTCTCAACTCTCCACGGAGCAACAGAACGCAAGGAGACGGCATGCCTGCGTCCACCGAGGTTCTAATAGGAGTGTTCGATGTCTGACCACCGCAAAGACGAGGACCATGAACATGTGTGTATGTGACCCAGGGAAAGAGAAAATAGCTCCCCTTAAGACCATATATAATTCACTACCCCTTCCAACGGGAGTGAGGCTCACCCTGATCAAGGCGAATAGATCCACAGCCTCTCCTTCCCTGGGTCGTCTGTCTCAGGAAGACTTCAACATCTTGCGGGGGTTCTTAGTATCCTGTCGATGGGCAGGCAGTGCTACCTTCCTGCAACTAGACCTCTGGGGTCTGGCTGACGCTCCAGGCGGAGCTTTGGCTCTCGTGGGTAGAGGAACCTGCGCCAAGGCAAGATGTGGCCCCACCATCAAGGGTAGTGAGAATGGAGGAGCCTGCGAAGCATGTTCTGGCAGAGAAAGGTGCCTTCCACGACTGTAAACTCCAGTAAAAAATGGAACAGTGTGGCGCAACGTCACGCTCTGACCCCAGGTACCAATCATTCAGCCGCGAGAGTTCGGGACAGGGTGGCGGAGACCACTCAAGCCTGATGCTCATGGCTGCCTCAGACTGCAACATCATGCTTGAAGGCAGCAGCACAGACAAGTCATCAGCGTCGGAAGCATAATCTCGCCCTCCGATGCTGTGAGTGACACTTTATCTTCCTTTTGAGCCCAGAATGCGAAATTAAGCTGAATATGTCAGAGGTGTTTGGGGCGACCCTTATTGTTGGTATTTCGACAACATTGAAAGTGACCGACAGAAAAGGAACTTTAATTTTGCTTTCGCTAATTCAGTAAAAATTTCATTTTGATGCATCACTAACTACAATCCACGTATACACTGAAGATCTAAAACATTATGACCAATCACAGGTGAAGTGATTAACATTGATCATCTCCTAACAAAGCCACATATTAAGGACTGGGTAGATCAGATGGTAATCAAAACAATCAGTTATCGTAATCAACGTGTTGAATGCAAGAGAAATAGGCAGGAATAAAGATCTGAGCGACTTTGACGAGGGGAAAATTGTTATGGCAAGGCGACTGGGTCAGAGTATCTCTGAAACAGTAAGGCTTGTGGGTTGCTCCCGGTATTGCGACCCCAGCCAACAGGTGTTCTACTGTGGCACAATTTTAATGAAGGCTATGGGAGGAATGAGTCACAACACAGTGCTTCGCATTCTGCGGAGGTGCAGACCAATCAGAGTGCTTATGATGACCCTTGTCCACCATCAAAAGATCCTACAATGGGCACACAGGCGTCAGAACTAGACCTTGGTTCAGTGGAAGAAGGACGTCTAATCCAATGACTCCAGTTTTCTTTTACATCACGTTGATGGCCATGTACGTGTGTGCCGTTTACCTGGGGGATGATGCCTGATGCTCTGGGCAATGTTCTGCTGGGAAAACCTGGATTTGACACGTGCCACCTACCTCTTTCAGCAGGATAATACACCCTGCCACACTGCACACAATGTTCAGGTCTCAAAATTCCCCAGATCTTAATCCAATTGAGCATCTGTGGGATGTGCTGAACCAACAAATTTGATCCACTGCGTCTCCATCTCACAACCTATAGGATTTGGATCTGCTGCTACGCTAACGTCTTAGCGCCAGATACCATACCAGATACCTGCCTTGGCAGGTCGGCGCTGTTTGACAGCACGCGGAGGACCAACAGCATATTAGGCACGTGGTCATAATGTTTTGGCTCAATGGTGTATACATACACACAGCTTTAATAGCAATATGACACTCTTGCGATTGCAACTAGGGATGCACCGAATCCAGATTTGTGGGGTTCGGCCGAATACCGAATCCACTGGTTAAGATTCTGCCGAATCCGAAACCGAATACCGAATCCTACTCTCATCCTCAGTCCATTAACACAGTAAACACATTAATGAAGTAAACAAAGTGGATTTTTCATTTTATTTTATTACTGTAAATAATAAACACTAGCCTACTTTTACTTTTATATCTGTAAAAAAAAAAAAAAAAAGAATAAGCAACATTATGCATTTTAACAGCGCCGATGTTGTGTAGCCTATTGTTTCCTTGCCACCATGAGACAAATCGGCATTGCAAATTGAACATGTAACTCGACTTGAATTGCCTTCTTTTGACTGAAAGTACTGCCAAACAACACTTTTTCTGCTCACGAGTTCCATTTTCACTTTCTCACAGCCTACTGCATTCGAACTGTGCACCTACTGTAACGGGTGGAAATAAGGTGTGGCCCCTTTAAGAACTGCGCTCTCCCTGTTAAACTGTCTGCACTGCAGTCCGTATTGTATGTGCCGTGCGCCTCGAAGAACACATGCCCATGTATGCGGGTTATTTCTGTTTGATGCTCATTTTTTACCTTATTTTGTTAAGTAACGCTGTGGATGGTAGAACGTGTGACAGACAGTTACACAAGTTCGATTGTGGAATAAAGTGCGAGTTGTGAGATGCCAATCGCCTCCGTGAGTCTGTCTGGCCTCTGCAATAACTTCAGCTGTGAGCTATCCCTATTTTTCTTCCTGACAGCCTGCTTTTTATTTGGCCAAACACAGCACACAGACGAGTGCATGACCCCAGCGTGAAGAGGTCGGTCAAATCTTACCTGTGACCTGGTCCACGAGGATCCTGGAAGTAATGATGCGGCCATACTGCGAGAACAGCTGCTCCAGCTCTTTCTGGGTCATAGTTTTAGGAAGACCGCTTACGTACAGGTTAGCATCACGGATGGACGCCGAGCTTGGTCGAGCATACGACACCTGGACACACACAAACTTAGTGTAGAGTCGTGTGACGGGCACACACCAACACACATGAGCAGTATATCTATGACAGCAGCCTCATATTAGACTGACCTTACCTTGATGGTCTTGGTCTGCAGTCTGAGTCCATTTAAAGTGTTGATGGCTTTCTCTGCATCTTTGGGTTCCACATAGTTCACAAAGCCGTAACCCAGACTCTGACCTACACACACACACACACCGAGGTGAGGATTTATAAGAATTGCAGTGTGTTATGGATCTGACTGTCACAGTATCTAACACACAGAATGTAATATGTACTATGAGGTGAGCTGTAAAGCCTCCATATGAAAATCAAATCTAAGGGTTTAACCAGAGACCCAACCAATTCATCCCAGTGACTCAAATCTTTCGCATTCTTTAAATTGTTCATTGATTTGTTCAGGGACGTTTTCTGCAACAAATTAGTCTAAAATTATGATGGGTATTTAAATGATTCACTCACAAAAGATTTTTTTTTTTTAAATACAGATTATTAGTGGTTGACCGATATATCGTCTGATATTTGGCATTTTTCAGTTTGGCCAATAAATGTTGGAAGCAGGACTTTTATTTTGACAGTCGGCACATGTGCAGAGACTCAAAGGAACTCCAATTTTTTGCTTTCATTAGTTTATTGTCTGGTTAACAATTACATCTAAAAAATATTAAACAAATGCTGAAGAAAGTCAATGCAAATAGTCATATATCAACATTCAGTAAATACGCATCTATCATTTACATTTTCAAGTCTTTGAATATCTATTTAATTCAATGAATTAAATAGATCACTAAACAAACTTTAGTGATTCCAGTTAGATTCACTTAAGTGTGCATTTGTAGCCTGCCTAACACCACTAGTACTCTCTGATTGTCCATCCATGAGAGTTATAACTTTAAATCCTTGATTATAAACTATGCTGTACTATATCCAGTTGAAAAATCGAAAAATGATTACAGAGATAGCCGCAAGTACCAGTGATTTTGTCTCGCACAAGTTTGCAGGACTCGATCTCTCCGATGCTGCCGAACAGACTCTTGAGCTCTTCCTGCGTCATGTTCTGCGGGAGGTAGTTCACGATCAGATTAGTTTTACTGTCCTCGGTGTCGTTGGGCATCTCCACAGGTGCCGTGCAGTTGTTGGAGACACTGTTGGGGCCGTTGCTGGTGGGACAGCTCGGCCCGTTGGACAGCTGAGTCTCCATGGCTGCAATCACCTGCTATAGAGGCGCAAACACACACTGAGTGAGTGAAGAAAACTGGAAAATGACAAACGAGAGGCTGTTGAGGGTCACTTGCCATAGCCGTCAAACCTGACTCACACTTCCACATATTCAAACTTGGTGCATTATGTTTTAGAGGTCGACCGATTAATCGGTTTTGCCGATTAATCGGCACCGATAGTTGATTGGTGGAACTATCGTTATCGGCAAAAATCCACACCGATAGTTTTTCCGGGTTGCGTCCGTAGCTGGAGCGGCTGAGAAGTGCGCGCGGTCATTACACAGCAGGAGAGCGCTGAGAAGAGACTGCTGGCATTATACAGAGCGAGAGCGGCCTCTAGAGGCCAATAACAAACTATCCCAGGCTGAGTTGTTTACATTAACGCGTGAGGGCGCGGAGAGAACACGCACCACAGAGAACGCTGACACTTCAGACGCGCATTTAAAACACCGACAGCGAAACGGTATGAATACAGAACACTAAAGTATATTGCCATATCATTATAAAATAATTAATTTGTTGACTAGATGCTGCATCAGCAGAGAAAGAACAGCAGTTTGCCGTCGAGGCTGTGAGGACTCTAACATTAGTAATGTTACCTCAGTCAAGCGGTTTAAACGATGTGACAAAAACACACGCAGACGACCTGACCCAAATGTTTTATGTTGCAATTGTTACCATCTATTTGCATTATTTTATATCCGGCTGGTCACTTTTATGCATTCATTAGCCGATAAAGTTGCATATTTAAAGCTAGTGACGTGATTGCTTTCTCAACATTCATGTTCATGCAGCCGACAGAAACAAACAAATCAGAAACGCGTTCGATTTAAGTTTTTTTTTATCACTACAATACATCTTGTTATTTTGATTAGATAATCATCAAGTGTTCTAAAATATAAGCAAATAAAGTGAGAGAGTATACATAGGCTATATTACGTATACGTAATAGGTCTTTATTAAATTTTAATGGCCATCTTTAAGCATGACTCGTTGGAATTATATGAAATGGTAACACTTTACAATAAGATTCCATTTTTAACATTAACTAAGGTTAATACAAGTTGTAGAAATATTATTCATTGTTAGTTTGTTCATTTCAACATTTACTAGTGCATTTGAAATGGAGTTTTAATTCTTATTTTATCTGTTAGTTAGTTATTGTACTATGAACTAACATGAATGATAAAGGTACAACTGTATTGCTCATATTAATACATGCAGTAAAAACATATATTGCATAATGCATATAGTTCATGAAAGCTAGCTAATACATCCTTGTTAACAAATGGGACTTGCAAAGTGTTACCTATGAAATTTACGTATGTTTCTAGGTTATAGCTAACGAAACCTGTAATATTTTAATGTTTAAATTATTTTCTGTATAGAGTTCGTTCTGTAGAACATCTCATTTTAATATATTCATATTAATTTATATTAATTCATATTAATTTAGCACATTTCAGTTCAGCACTGTTTTACTTGTGAGTGTTTTGTTTGTTTTTAATCCAGTATCCATTTTAAAAAATATCGGTTGAATTATCGGTTATCGGCATGTACGGTCAAACCTAAATATCGGTATCGGTAAAATCCACTATCGGTCGACCTCTATTATGTTTTGTTACAAAATGCATAAATTGAGTTTGGTGTCATGGACAGTCATCATGCCATCTTCATTTGTCATATTTGAATATAGGACAACGAGAGATGAGACCTCAAATGGAAATCATTTTTGACAGAAAACAACTGCGCTCTATCTAAGGGACAGAAAAATGCCTAATTTGGCTTCGGATCAGTTAAAATATAGCGAACAAATCATATGATACTTCTCTGTTCACATCTGCGTTCGATTTGATTCTAATTTTGATTTGATTTATTTTGGTATCAGTTATAAGCTATTTTGCTTGCCTAGAAAAGGAAATTCTCCTTAACTAATTCTCCAAACTATACCAAGAGCATTAGGATGTGGTACATCGGGGAAATTAAAAAAATAACAACAGGGGAGCTTAAAAGTCTGTTAAATCATTAAAGAAAGACCAGAACAAACGCAAAAAACCCAACAAACAAACAACAGCACCAGAACCAGTGTCATTCCCACCATGCAAACAAAGGAAAGGATTCTGGGAAAGAGAAACTTCATAACAAAAGGCACTTCCACAAACAGGGTAGAAATCGGTAACTGACAATTATCTTTGCTTTAAAGCATTGACTAAAGCCCATGTTTTTAACAGAGCTATTAGAACTGGTTAACTATTATTTCATATAAAATTCAACAGCATAATCATCAAATGTCTGTATCTACTGATGTATCCAAGAATGCATACGGTACTGTACATCATGAATGACAAGCTGTTGATTTTTAACTGTAAAACCAAGTAATCAGTGAAAACTGAGCACACACATTGCAACAATAATCTTTGTAACATGTTAGTTGATAAAAACTTTATGCGATGCACAAGCTGCCTCAGATGTGGCCATTTTATTGACGGACAAATAATCTCTGACATTCACTGGTGAAAAACCTCATAACTCCATTTGAGCTTAATTTTGGAAAAATGTTAATAATATAACGACACATGCAAGTGTCTGACCATGCATAAAGCCACAATACTAACTTTGACAACAAGGTGTTTAATCATTTAAAAAATCATTTTAATTTCCTGAATAGAAGCGGTTCTACACTAACCTGCGAGATATAACCTGCCATGGTGACATCCTCGGATAAACTCCTGCGATCCACAGCTAATGCAGCACATTGCCTTGCGACTTACATAGGATGACTTGACAACTGAGTGCACGCATTTCACATTGGATGCGTCAACGTCACATTGGAGTAGGCCATACTATTTGAATTCAAGATTGGTTGACTGCCAAATTAAAATTTGTAATTGGTCATTTTAAATAGGCTAAGCGTTTCTGTTCCGAACGTTTAAAACTTGATTTCGTTTTCATTTTGTTTGTTCCTTCGTTTTCAAATTGCGTTTGTTTCTGCATCCCTATTTAGTACCCTATTTGTGGAAAGTGCCAGAAAAGCAAAACAAACGAAAGGAAGGAAGAATTCATGAAACTGTCAGATCAGAATCACGTTCTACAACCTAAAATAAATCAGACACTACACCCTACAAACACAAATGACTCATTTGAACACAATCAAATGATTTTAGATGCAGTTGTTTAGAGATGCAATCAGCACAGCCCACAATAACACTGGACTGACAGTGATGAAAGAAAAAAATGAAAAAGTCCCACAAACCCCAGTCCACGGCTCGGCTGCCCACGAGCCACTTCTCAGAAGAGAAGCCACATCACACAGCCTGACTGCCATGATGGCTGGAGCGGACGTCTGCAAACAAGAGCACATCAGAGTCAGTCACTTACACATGCACACTGCAACATTAGCTCCCTACTTTGGCCTCTATGCAATGCTTCTTCAGCACAAAAATGCTTAGTAATGTTGGTGTCACAATACAATGCGCATAACCAGCCACTGAAAACTGATTTTCATAAAGACTTGAAGCGTGCACAAATCAGGCCATATAATGAATCCTATTATGGCAAAGGCATCATGATATTACCGTCTGCATTAATAATCGTACACACATTTGTAGTAGGACATACTAAAAGATACTACATTTTTCTACAGATAGGATTATCCAGAATGACATCTGATGTCGATATACTGATAGTTTTTAAACAATTGGGCGATGCCCTATAGTGCAGAATCAGATAATTGCTTTTGTACTGATTATTGGCTGATATATCATTGCAGTTTTGGTACAGGTCTTCCGCATTTGTACAGAATTAATGCAGAATTGTGTTAACCACTGCACATGCGTAATTCCCAAGCTCTAAACAGGAGGCATGCTTTATATTAAGCGCTTCAAAATAACTCCTATAATAAGGGTGCTCCGATCAGGATTTTTGGAGCAGATCACCAATCGTCGATCACATGAAGCTGTATCTGCCGACAGCGATCTATTTGAAGCCTTTTTATCATGTATTTATAGGGATGCTTCAATCAGGATTTTACAGACATTCATTCAGGACCTGAATTTCATTTTTGAGAATTGGGCGAATCCCCCTCTTAGGTGACCCCTAACGAAACTTACCAATTCACAAAATTAACGGAATGCATAGCTGATATAAAACATTGGATGACTAGTAATTTCCCACTACTAAATTCTGAAAAAACAGAGATTCTAATTATTGGACAAAAAACGTCCACACGTAATAACCCAGAATACTGTCTAACACTTGATGGCTGCTCTGTTAAGTCTTCGTCGTCGGTTAGGAACCTGTGTGTGCTCTTTGATACCAATCTTTCATTTGAAAGTCACGTGTCTAGTATCTGTAAAACTGCATTTTTCCATCTTAAAAATATATCTAAAATATGCTCTCATTAACAAATGCGGAACAGTTAGTTCAGCGTTCATGACCTCAAGGCTAGATTATTGTAATGCTCTACTGGGTGGTTGCCCTGCACGCTTAATAAACAAACTACAGCTGGTCCAAAACGCTGCAGCTCGAGTTCTTACCAGAACCAGGAAATATGACTATATTAGCCCAGTTCTGTCAACACTGCATTGGCTGCCTATTAAATATCGTATACATTTTAAAATATTGCTGATTACTTACAAAGCACTAAATGGTTTAGCTCCGCAGTACTTGAGCGAGCTCTTAACACATTATAGTAGGGGTGCACGATTCAGAAAATGTCACGATTCGATTCGATACCGATTTTTTGTCTCAAGATTCGATTCAAAATCGATTTTCGATTCAAAAACGATTCTCGATTCAAAAAACGATTCGCAGTATATAAATGTAGTTTACTTTTTCCTATGTGATTGATTGCAGTAGACACAATTTAAAAGAAAAAAAAAACACAACAAATTAAATGTAGTTTGATATTACTTTATGTCTTCAAACAAAAATAAAAACTTTTGCAACTAAAAAGTGCAAAGTGCCAAGCTTTGGCCAGCTTTCAAATACATTTAATTCAAGTTTAAAATAAAACTTAAATAAAAAGCTTTTACATTTAGCTTTAAAGTGCTGTAGTCAGATCAAACAAACAATTATGCTAAATGTGGTTTAAGGACTACTTCAGCAGGCTGACTGTTGAAATGTGAACTCGACTGGGCACATTGAACTTCCTAAAAATATAATAATGTCATAGAACCCTTGCGAAATAATTTTAAATAGATTTTAAAAAGCCACCGCTACTGGTAACATCTATGGTTAGATTGATTTCTTTAGATCCAGTGAAGTCGTTCATAGGCGTAATTTGCGGGTATCTCCAGTTAACTAGCAGAGCATTTATTTAGTTCGCTATTAAATAAGAGATCTGTTGTTTTTGAAATCAAGCTGAGCGCTCGTTGCCGCTGCTATCAGTGTCATGGATACAGTGTTCTCTGTGGCTCGCGCTGTCTTCACTCGGACGCGCGCTTCATATCGCCGTTGTGGTTCTGGTGAAATCTCAAAATAAAATGCACACAAACGTGATGAACATATTCGGTTTTGATGAGAGAGAGAAAAAACTATACGAGTGCGGTTTAGAACCCGTAACCTCTGACACGCTTGGCAAAAGATCTACAGACCATTAAGAACTCAAACATGCAGCGGATCGATGCATTTATTCACGGGTTGAGCAGAGAGGCTGCACAGTTTGACCAGCGGGCGGCAAGAACTTGCAATGTAACTATTTATCAGACCGGCCCTCGCAGCCTCGAAACACTACCGAACCACCGGTAAAAGTCCCGACTCACCCGATTGCCACGCCGCCCGTGCACGCCATAAAAAAAAAAAAAAAAAAAATATGAATCGATTTTTGGAATTCTATGAATCGATTCTGAATCGGTAAAGATTGAATCGCGATTCAAATGTGAATCGATTTTTTTGCACACCCCTACATTATAGTCCTTCACGTCTATTGCGATCTCAAAACTCCGGCCAGTTGATAATACCTAGAATATCAAAATCGACTGCTGGCGGTAGATCCTTTTCCTATTTAGCACCAAAACTTTGGAACAGTCTTCCTACCATTGTCCGGGAAGCAGACACACTCTGTCAGTTCAAAGCTAGACTAAAAACACATCTCTTTGACCTAGCATTCACATAATACATTATAGACTTCTATAATTCAATGTTAGGCTGCATAGATTAGGTCAGCCGGAACTGGGAACACTTCCCTTAAATCCAGATGTACTCGTTACATCATAAGAAGAATGGCATCTACGCTAATATTAGAGTCTTTGTTTATCCCGAGGTTTTCCCGCAGCCTGCCGGATCCAGGCCGTATCCAGATCTGACGAAGGAGCTTCGCCTGGACCCGATGACAATGCAGTGCTGAAGTGTCAACTATCCTCTCCCTATGGAGGATCCCTTTCCCCCTCTACAGATAAAGCGTTGTGAATTTCGGTTCGCGTACCCCGAAGTGATAAAATAAAACAAAATTCTGTATAAGAATGTATAGGCAAGACAAGTAGTTTGTTTAGGCATGGGTTGTATGGAATTACAAACCTGCGCACATATTTTCAAAAGCACATATAGAATCAATTCTTAATGTGCATGTGAGCGTTAATCACAGGTTCGCGTTTAAAGTCTGTTTAGAGAGAACGGCGTCGTCTTAGCGGCCCCTAATTTAATAACAAATGATCATTTCGACGGAGGTGAATCAATCAAAACTAACTTTAGCTGGAAATAACATTATTCAAGAACCGCTATAAAGCCAAAACAATCTCTGTTACCTTAAATTATATGTTTATCTCTGTAAAGCTGCTTTGAAACAATCCATTGTTAAAAGCGCTATATAAATGAAGATGACTTGACTTGACTCGGCTGTACCGGTCGTTGCTGCCAGCCAGAGGACCATCGAGCAAACATTGTCAAAGCTTCCACCCGGCTCAGAAAGGGCAAAGCGCATTACACAATCAATCGCAACTTTTATTGCCAAGGATTTACGTAGGTATTCAGTTGTTGAGAACCCGGGCTTTCGCGCTATGTTGCACACTTTGGGGCCGAGATCCGATGTCCCATCTCTGAGACATTTTACGGACACAGCGATCCCCACTCTACAACGAGACCAAAACCGAAGTCATGGAATCACTGAAGAAAGCGGGTAGGATAGCTGTAACATGAGGCACGGACATCCATTGCCACAGAATCGTATGTCACCGTAACTGTGCATTTTATTACAGATGAGTGACAGCTAGCGTCTCATGTGCTCCAGACAAGAGTAGTCAATGAGAGCCAGTATGTCAAAATCAACTTTGAGAACATCTATCCTGATATGGCCTACAACTTCGAGAAACAGAACACCAACAACCAAAACACTCCACACGACTACGGCTCCATCATGCACTATGGAAGAACTGCCTTCTCCATTCAGCCCTGGCTGGAAACCATCACTCCCATTCCTGATGAGACTGGAAATCGGACAGAGGCAGGGATTGTCCAAAATTGACGTTCTGAGGATCAAGAAGCTGTATGGATGCTGAAGATGAGGCTTGCACACATAATTGAATATAGTTCATGTGTCTGTAGATGAATAATGTAATGAGATTATGTTTCTGTCTTTTAATGGTGTTGGGTTTCTGAAATGTGTGATTGTGTTGGGTTGGGAAAAATAAAGCTACACTGCAAGACAAACTCATACTTTATTTGTGATTCAGTGTCAAGTTTAAGAAAGTGCTTGATTGTAGCATTAAAGGTGTCATTAAGCTTCTCCTGCAGCCTAATTAAAGCCACCTGGTTTAACCTTGGCCATATTTGCACCCGTGTGCAAAGTTCTCCTGAGCTGTTAAAGAATGTAGCAGAGGAATGGTAGATCACTAAAAAAGATTTAGTTTTATGGCGCTTTTCCATTACCAGTACCAGCTCGACTCGACTCGCCTTGGCTCGCCTCGACTCGGCTCGCTTTTCGCTCTGTTTTCCATTGCAGAAAGTACCGCCACAAATAGTACCCGGTCGTCATAGCGACGCCTTTCGTTCCTCGTTGCCCCATCAAGCTCTCGCTGGATCCTCTCTTCGGCAACCAAACAAAGGAAAGTCTGCACCTCCTCGTTTGACCACGGCGTATTCTTCCGAGTTGCCATAATAATAGTAGTAAGTTTAGTAACTATCTCTGGCCAAACTATTTAAAAATGGCGGGGTTATTCTGGATACTCCATCTGGCGCGTGCAATGATGACGCAGATTCTCTGTGACCAATCAGCAGTCGGCATTGTTTTCACGTCACATTTTAGTATCGCCTTAGCTTGCTTAGAACCTCGCCGGAGGTGGTACGAAAAAAAGTACCCGAAAGCAGGTACAGGTACAACTTTTACACAGTGGAAAACCAAACAAAGGCGAGTCGAGTCGAGTCGAGCCGAGGCGAGCTAGTACTGTGTAGTGGAAAAGCGCCATTAGTTACTGATAACGCTAGCCCACACGCTAAACCTGGCCTCTCAGCGGACACTCCAGTTGCCCAGTGTGTCAAGGCTACTGGGGAGGGTGAGACGTATTATACTACGCATTTTCACCGCAGTACCACTGCAAAACACCAGCTTGAAGAGAAGCAGAGTCTACTTGGTCTGCCGAAGCACAAGCGAGCACCAGGTGGAGATGGTTGACGGGTTTGTGCTGCCTTACTGTCTCCTCAGGTGAGGAGAGGAGAGTCTGACACCTGCACACTCACTGAAGCAGACATCTCAGATGCAGAGGACCATCACGACCCTAAAGCCAAAGAACGATGCAACTATTCTCGTGTCAGAGGAGACCAGCACATCATCTGTTTGATTGCTCCTTTGCAAGCTCAACTCATCCAGGACACAAAGGAGGACAGTATTGGAGAGTCATCAATGGTCCGGGAGATAAAGCATGCCATCAGTGGGGACCTCAGCAAGAGATGCAATAGCGAGCAGGAGAGAAACACTCTTTCACAGCTTCTGCTCTGCGATTCAAGGGCCGGCCTCCTCTTTCTGAGGAGGAGAGAGGGGAGATGTACGGAAGAGTGATTGCTGCATCAATAGAGGGAATTCGGCCATTTTACTTATCAATTATCAAAACGCTCAATATGCGTTTTTCATATTGAATAGAACAAGTACATTTGTGTTTTTGTGTTGGCTTTTGTAAGGCTTTTGTGTTTACCTGTTCTTCTCATTGTGTTTACCTACAGCAAGAGGTTGAAGAGGAGGGAACCCCAGACCACAACACACTGAGGGAAGAAGACACCCTGACCACTGAGGAGGAGCGATCTTCTCTGCTAGAGAATCTCTTCTCTGCAGAGACCTTTACTGATGCTAGAGTCCCATGCCTGCCGATGCCAGAGCGGAGGAAGAAGCGAGCGAGTACCGTAGTTACCTAGCTAAGCACATTAGCACTCACTAGCTAAGCACATTAGCACTCACTAGCTAAGCACATTAGCACTCACTAGCTAAGCACATTAGCACTCACTAGCTAAGCACATTAGCACTCACTAGCTAAGCACATTAGCACTCACTAGCTAAGCACATTAGCACTCACTAGCTAAGCACATTAGCACTCACTAGCTAAGCACATTAGCATCATTTTATTGTGGCCTATTTTGCTACAGCAAACTGTTTATTAAATGTTTTTCTTTTGTTCATGGATTCTCATCTGAGGAACGCGCCGCTTCCGGTATTTTGCCGGTTACACAAAACAATTGCAAGAGGATTTTAAAAAAATCAAGTACTCGACTTAAATCGAGGAATTGTTACAGCCCTATTTTCTAGATAAAACCTGTGTTAAAGTGGAAGAAAATATTCTCTTGAACTGATGCGCTATAGCGATCTGCCACATCACATTTAAGAGCGTCCAAACACCATTTATTGTTTGAATTTCGTGATAAAACTCTTTGTTTCTTTTTAGAAGTAACAAAGCGCAGAGCTACTGGCGATTATTGGATGAGAGACACACTACAAATAATGATTAGTATAGGGAAATTCACAAAAGTTCATTATTTGCATGTGTTTTAAAGCTTTGCCGGTTAAACATTTCATTCGTGTTCTGATGCGCTGTTCTAACGTGAGCTTTTCTGAGCGCAAACACCAAAGAATGTCATATACACCTAGGACGGCTTCAGGGTGAGTAAATCATGGGCTAATTTTCATTTTTGGGTGAACTATCCCTTTAACGGCGGCTAAAAACACCTGTGGGACAAAAAACATCTCTCAGTGGGACAAAGAAAACCAGCGTCACTAATAAAGCTTTGATGGAGGACTATTGTAATGAAGGTAAAGACGATTACAGTGACATTCAGGAGTTGTACATTAGATGCGCAAACCAACCGAGTATGTGCGCTCACGGCTCACTGATCGTATTACTGCATCGACACAGTTCAATATATTTGCGTAGTTGTCATAATGTTCTGTTTATAACGGATGCTCGCCGAAGATAGTTAGATAAGTTTGAGAGGATCAGTGGTGTTTATGTACATGAACATCAGACGCTCCAAACATAGACACGATTGCTTGATCTGACAGAGGAATGGTTCACTGATAACATAAACTGGCCCTTCACATCGCAGAGTTTCCACACATTCAGAATGTTTTTATTTTTCATTTATATTTTGTTGTGTTTAACAATTCAGAATGGATCCGTGTAGCTATACTCCGGCCTCTCCCTGTGGTCTTGCTTGGAATTGCAGGTTGAGTTGTGCTTATTTGTTCACGTTACTGTATAACTGAGCAGAGCAAGTATTTTTTTTGTAAAGTATGTCTGCAAAAAATTAAAAGAACACTGAAGGTTATATTGAATTTCTTTTGTTTAAAAAAATAATAACATGGAGTTAAAAAGTAATAACACTAGAATACAAAGAATATTGTATAGACGCTCTGATGCTCTGACGTAGATCGAATGCGTGGTCTTTTTTAAAACTGTATTTAAAGGGGCCGCAAAGCAAACAAGCATGTCGATCGTTATTTTTGCAGAAAATTGTTCGATGGAAAGAACTTAACAATTATAGTGACATGTTTGCTAATTAAATAAAAAAATTAAAAGCCATTTGTGTGGTGTGGCTGGCTTTTGTGTTCATGGTTAAGTGCTATTATAATTTGCATTCCCGCTGAAAAAGTGTTCTAGCACGAAAATCTTGCCTATAAATAGTGTTGCGCGCCTTCTTATCAAATTCAAATGATCAACCTCCTCTATTTTGCTTGGGAACTAATGTGGTCGGAACCAAAGTTACTTGACTGCGTTCTCTGGAATCCTCTCAAACGGAACACTTCTGCATTCCGATTGGTTGCCGGCCGCCGGTTGCCGCCAAACCGCGTCATTGCTTATTACCATAAAGTTGAGCTGACTTCAACTCTCCGCGCCGCCCTCGCCGCCGGCTCTCATTGAAAATGAATGACTTCCGGCCACTTTGACGCTCTCGCCGGCGGCGGTGTGAACGCACAGTTACTCTCTCTAATGTTGTTCCAAACCTGTATTCATTTCTTTCTTGTGCTGAACACAAAAGAAGATATTTGGGAAAATGTGGGAACCTTACAGTTGCTGGTCCCCATTGACCCCGATATAAGAAGAAAACATACACTGGAAGTCAGTGGGGACCAGCAACTGTTGGACACCCACATTTTTCTAAATAACTTTTATTTTCAACACTAGAAAGAAACTTATTCGAGTTAAAACAACTTGAGAGAGTAAATTGACAATTTTCATTTTTGGGGGAACTATTCCTTTAATGTTAATAAAACAACAAAAAACACAGAGAAAATCACTCACTGACTGAGAACTTTAATAGTAGCTTTAATAAGAATCAATGTATAATGTAGTGTTTTATTTTTATATTTGTTCATTTAATTTCTTTCTTGAATGCTGTTAAACACAGCTGTAGCTGAAAAATAAATCACTGTTTATTTAATTTGTGTATTATGTTGTGTATATTTATAGATTTTGTATAAATGCTTTTTTAAATTTATTTTTTATGTGATGACCAACACATTTTTTGTTCATCCTTCAAAGATTGTCCTAAAACAAAAAAATTTAAGATGTTGGATAACTCTTATTTAAACACTTATTTAAATAAAAAAATACCATTGTAAACAGTAGGATGTTTATTGGCTATGTTCACACCTTAGTATACATTTTTTCACTCCTTTTGTTTTTTTAATTAATATTAAGACATTATGAATGATAATAATAACAAAAGTTAATTTCATCTACACCCTAAATTAAGCTTAGTGATTTATTGTCAGCCACAGTGCTACCAGAATTTTTTCTTTTTCTTTTTGTAGGTGATGCTGCCCTCAAATTTGAGTCTGGAGCCCTGTGAACTTAAAATAAAACTGCATATCGTAATATCTGTACGTTAAGTCTCTTTATTATTAAAGAATTTGTCAGTATTACAGTTATTTTGGGAAAATTTTGAATAATTGCATTGCAAGCTGATTTAAGGTGTGCCCCTAAATTTTCTGCTTGTGCTCCTAAAATTTTCAGTCAGGGGCAACAGCGCTCCTAGTAAAAAAAGTTAGTCTGGAGCTCTGGTATCAGATGTAATCCACTCTGTCTGTGTCTGCAAAGGTGTGTGTGCAAAATCTAACAATATGTAATGTGTATCTTTCTATCTTTTTTTTAAAACAAAGAAAATAGTCACAAAGATTATCTTCGCCATTTTGGCCTAAATGTCTGCCTAACTCATTCCTGTAAACCTATTCAAAATAGGGCTGCACAATTGGCCCCAAAAGTTTTTGCTTGTAAATGAATGATTAATTAATTATTTTATGATTATTAATAATCATATTATTGTTGCTAAATAAAAATATTACTATAGCAATAACACTTGCATTTAAAAATAACAATATAGTATTCAAGAATAAATATAATTATAAAATATTATTTTATTATAAATTATCATATTATGATAAAAAAATTTAAAATTTCTTAATTTTTGCCACGGGGGAAACAAAACTGAGTCCATGTATTTAACATGAGCCTCTAATAGTTATGGTCTTTCATGAGCATCTGCCACGTCTGAACGAAAGACTCGGAAGGTAAAGTAATTATTTATGTTCCCTGTAAATTATTATTGACTGCATTATAATGATTTCTTAATTCAGAATATGAACAGGTTTGCGTTGGTGGATGTGTTCGGGAGTATGAGACTCAGAGTTAACCGTGACCCCGCAAACACATGATCCAGGAGTCGCCAGGGGATGAGCGCTGAGAAGCACTTCATGCTACTTTCTTAGGTAACACTTTACTTGAAGGGGTGTGCATAAGACTGACATGACACATGTCATGAATATGAAGGAGGGTTTATGCATGTTTATAACAACTGTCATTAAGTGTCATTCCCTCAGTTATGACATTTTTAATGCAAATATGACATTGTTTGAGATGTCTGTTATGACAACTTGACATTACCAAGACAACCTGTCATAAACATGACATTGCAGATTAATTATCAAACTTAAGAAAGCACTTAGCTTTATGGGTTAACATTACATTAAACTGTCATGTGGTTGGTTTTGACATTGGCTGTCATGAGGCATTATAACTGTGTCATGAATATTTTTCCCTGTAGTTGAGGTCAAGAAATGTTATAATGCCTCATGACAGCCAATGTTGTTAACACCAACCACTGACAGTTTAATGTAATGTTAACCCATAAAGCTAAGTGCTTTCCTAAGTTTGATAATTAATCTGCTATGTCACGTTTATGACATATTTATGACAGGTTATGATGTGTTGGTTTATGTCAAGTTGTCATAACAAAGACATCTCAATTATGACATTTTTAATGCAAATATGACATTGTTTGAGTGAATGACACTTAATGACAGTTGTCATAAACATCCTTCATATTCATGACATGTGTCATGTCAGTCTTATGAACACCCCTTCAAGTAAAGTGTTACCTTTTCTTATGTTGTTTATTGGCAATTTACATTCTTAGATCACATCACCGCCTAGTGGGTGGTTTTGTAATCTTTCTAATCTCATCTTTTAAGCTTTCTTTAATGTGTTTGTATTACTGTGGACAAGAATGATTTTGTTTGTTTGATGTATATGATTAAAAAAGTAAGATGAATGAACTAAGAGAGTGAGTGGCTATGACTAGATACCCTGAAAGCCTCATAAAACCGGAAGTCAAGCCGAGGTTCTCTAAACTTACCCGGGTGTGTCACATTACCTGCTTTCTGGAGGACATTAAGGTTCAACAAAACATTTCTACATAAAAGTCAGATAAATAAATAAAAACCTCCATATATATATATATATATATGCCTCATATATAATATAACATTCTCCCTAATATGGACAAAGGCCAGCTCTGAGATAAACACTTTGATTAAACATGAAGAAAAGAAAAGCATGACTGCGACAATATATGGTTTATCTGTGTTCTTCAAGCCTTCTTGGGTAACTTCATAATTATTAAGTATATTTATAAATTAAAGCTAATCAACTTAGCCTTAATCACTGTACTGAATACTATCAAATCTGTGATAACACATCAGCTCACAAAAGGACATTTTAAACACTCGACTGACGACATGAAGCGAGTAAAAACATTAAACATTGGCTTTTGTTGGACAACAGGTTTATACCCAAACATGAAGTTTTGGAGGATGTTTGACGCATGTTTTTTCAAATGCACATTATAAGTGACTCAAACTCGCAGTGTTTTTAGACGCAGCAGCAGCATTTACTACCGACACACTGCAGATCTCTACTCACGTGAAAACACAGCCTTAAGAAAACACAGCCTTTCGCTTGTGCACTCTTCAAAAAAATCATATAGGTGTGCAACAAACTTAGGCATGTCAGATTCCTTACAAAAAAATATTAAGGCTTATTTGTGTGCCAGTTCCTATATCAGCCATGCGAGATGTGATATGGCACTGAACATGAACAGATCATCCCTGTGTAGACAACTAACCAACAACTGTACCTGCAAATATACCTCCAGAACTGAGGAAACATGAACACCTGACTGCACCAGACACACAACACTCAGCACTATCACTCACGCAAGCAGAAGATGAACGAATCAGAGAATTAAACAAGAAAAACAGCGTTAGGAGACATGAAGAACATCAGCAAGAGACATGTCATTGTTCCCCGTCTCTCAGACTAGGCCAAGGTAAATGAAACTGAGATTTTACACAGATTTTGATGGGAGAAACGAAGCTTTTCGGAACTTTGAATCAATTGAACCAATTGCTCCGCAAAATGATTCAGTGTTTCGAATCTCTCGAAACGCAACGCGCTGGCGACCCCTGCTGGTCAAAGTGTGTAAATGCAGCAAAAACAAACATCTTTTACAAACCAATTGCTAATATTTAATTTATAGTGTAGTCTACTATAAACAATTAACAAATAATCGAATATCTTCAAATATGATGTATACAAAATAAATGTATTTTTTTTTTTGCTCTCGGCATTTTATTACATTGTAGGGGTTGTTTTATTCATCTTATGGAGAGCTTGGTTAATCAGACCAATAAGACACTTAACTAGAACACTGCCTTTATACAAAAGGTTTAATTAAATGTCTACAAATCCATAAAATTGACCCGAGATCAGGTAAAACCATCATTGGGCACACAGAAATAACGTAAAGCCTCGTTTAGTCAAATCACGTGACTTTGGCAGTTTGATACGCGCTCCGAATCTCGAAGCAAATGATTCGCAAAGGTTTCGACCATCACTAGATTCAGTTCTGCGAGGTCAAAGGTCACAGCACGAATCAGCTAAACGAGCATCAGCAGGTAAAAAAGTAAAACGCTCAGATAAATAGAAACTTATCCCAGGTAAACGTAGACAACTAACGTTACACGGAGCTAAACTAAGCAGTTAAGTCACAAACACTCGTGTAAATGCAATACCACAGATAAACTCACGTAAAAGCTAGTGAATTAACTCAGGTAAACCGAGGCATACACCACTACACACTGTAAATACAACAAGATTCAGGTGTAGGTCGGTAAATGAGGGATAAACCTCATTGATAAACCCCGTCAATTATCGACGTTAAATTAATCTGCCGACAAAACTAATTTACCAACACATAAACAACACACTCAGTTAGGCCTAAGAGCGAAAAGGACAAAAGCATTGAATAAAATGAACATACTGGTACTTTAAATATTACACAAATGCATCTAATGAAAGGATAAAACTCACGCCGCTTGTTCATTTAACGCTAAAACAAACGCATAACATCTGAAGAAACCGCTTCATATAAAAAGCAATGAAATAAAGCGTCTTTCTTACCTTAATTCGGTTTATAAATTAGCGGCGTATGCTGATGCGCGCGTTCACACGTTAAGGGGGGCGATGGCGGGAAACGGCGGCTCTAAATAAACTGCCATGTGGATGATCCAATCAGGGAGCATCGTGACGATTCCCTCAAACGCTATTGAACAATGAGAGATGGGTAAAACAAAGGGACCGGGACCTTCGCGAGCCTTCAGGTGCTGCTGATCAAGGTGTAGCTAATGACGAGCGCGCGCACGTGTCCGAGAGCGTACTATAGCGTGGCCTACTGCGTGCTGTATACTAGCTGTATACTCGGTCCAACATATACCAACATCTTTACATATAATATTTACATTTGTAGTATTGTCATTAATAATGATTCATAACAACTAGCCTATTTCATGAATAGTAATTTAACGATGTCGAGATGATTCAGTGTTCGTGTGCGCGCACGCGATCTTACTGGCTGTTACAAATAAACGATTTGTTTTCTTTTAAAGAGCTAATCGGGATTATTTACTGTTTTCGATTTACTGTTTATTTACTGTTTTCGCAAAAAAAAAAAAAAAGTGTAAATGCAGCATTTCACATAGGCTAGTCTCCTTTTAAAAAACAATTGCAAATGTTTTATTTAAAGTGCAATCTATTTAATATAGGCTAATCTACGAATCATCATATCATTAAATATTAAGTGTCTGTACAATATCTGTTTTTATTTATGTCATTGTTTTCTTTTATTAATTACGTCGTGTTTTGTGAGATTTATGGAGGGCTTGGTTAGCAGATAATTAACTTACTAACTTTTTTATTACACAATGTGCAATATTTATGTGGCATTAAAAAAGGCTGTGTCTGAAATCTCCCCCTATACCCTTAAATGGGCACTATTTGAGGGAACAGCCATTTGTAGTGGTGTCCGAAACCATATCAAGTTCACTCAAAATCCCACAATGCACCGCAGTAACGAGTGTACTGGTACAACCAATGTACAATTAACAGCTGGAGAATACCCATAATGCACTGTGAGAGTCGAGTACCGAATGAATTCCCACGTCTGACCAGAAGATGGCGCCGCAGCCGAATCATCCATCCATTACAAACCGCTGGTCCAATGTGGCTACAGCGTAATATCGGATCCTTTTTAATTGGTTATTAAATAGTTTAATTAAGGTTTGCACATGCTAGTTTCCATAGCAGAGTTCAGGATAAATGTTTTCTTTGCTACATGAGCTGCCGGTTTGTGAAGTTACAAATTATTATTAAACAGCTCAAACTATGCAAAAGTGGCAATTCACTCACTCGTTTTCATCCACCGCTTCAAGTGCACTATATTAGTGGAGTAGTGTAGGGAACCGTGAATGAGGGTATAGGAGGTGATTTAGGACACAGCCAATCAATGTCTACATTATAAAACTGATCCGGCATCAAGTAAAAACACATAGGGCCACAGTAGATGCTGTTCATGGCCCCTATAGCGGCGAACAATGAAACCTGTTCGAAACAGTTATGAACCATGAATAAATTCTCCTCATTCATATGTCACAATATTTTATTTTGTTATGCTTTTGCAGCATAAATAAACCATACATTGCTTTATGATTATTTATTATGAATTTCTCAAATAACCAAACTTCAACAATATGAAGCAGCTGATGAAGTGATCAAGAATATTCCAAAGCAATGCATATCTTATTTAGCCAACATAATGTCTACACTTTTTTGTTACAAGTTAAAGTAATACGAGAGGAATTGAGTGTGCAGATCTCAGCACTGTTGAGGGGAGTCTCACTTAAACACGCCTGATTGGCCAAGAAATCATCAGAAATGTTTGTGATTGGATACATTGTTTAATGCTGCTAAAAATTTATATTAGTTTCGACGCTCTCAAGACCACAATCACCAAATCTGTTAACGTTTACGATGAGAGTGTCGCGAGAGTGCAGAGTTCAGTTCGCGCACTGAACACAACTCTGGCGTTTCAGCGATTGCTAATCTGACACCTCTGATTGGCCATTTCATTCACGAGCTCAACAGAGTCGTGTGTGATTGGCTATAGTGTGCAACGCTGTAAAACACGGTTTCCAGTCTGAGACCGCTTATCATTGGCTCTGCAAATGGATCTCGCCGATTGGCTTGTTTTCTGTTTTGGTTAAAAAAAAATCATGGACCTTGCTGATATTTTGAGTTATGTCAGGTAGTAGCAATATTTTGCTTGTTTTTCATCTTTTTTTTAAAAACATCTTTTAACACCTTTGATAGGCCTAACAGTAAAACACCTTCCATTTGCTTTTATACATAAACTTTAAAAACATCTCAGTTTGAAATGAATTCACAGTGGACTACATTAAAATAGTTATCTACCTTATGCCACTAATCTAGGCAGTAAATCATTACGAATATTAACCATGGTTTTATTAGGCTATATGGTAAAAGTGTAGTAAATATGTTTTTTGGCATTGATTCCCATTTGTATAACCACAGTTTTACTATAATACCATGTTTAGTGTAGCAAAAGCATGGTTAATTTGTGTTTATCATGGTTTAACTATAATAACCATTTTTTGTAGTAAAACCATGGTTAGTTTTCGTAAGGGCTGTGACATAATACTCATCTCATTATACATCACCTTCTGGTTGAAATGAAAGGTATAGGACTAAATCTAAATCTGTAATTACAAACGGTTGAGTACATGCCTATGTCACTATAACTGCAAATCAATAAGACATGGATTTACACTTTAAAACAGAAGCGTTTATTAATAACCAACATCATGAATTGCCATTCACTTACGTTCCAAATAAAAACAGCTTATATTCATTACGAGATATAAACGTTTCCTACGCAGTGCATAAATAAATGAAATGCAAAAAGACAAATATTAGGACACATTTGAAAGGAAAAATGAAAACATGCTTACAATAAAAAAATAACTGATGCAACAGTGGCGCACACACGAGCCGCGTTTCGCCTTTGTTTACATGCGTAACTCTTCCTTCCGCGTGGAAAAATAGACCCGGACACTTAATTTATCGATGAACAAAGAACTAAAATCACGCAAACCTGTACATTTACTTTGAACATTTGATGAAAACCCAGAAGAGCTGTTAGCGGTGTAGCGATATGCAGTGGAGCTGAGGGAACACGCGAGCGATCGAGCGGAGGGATACAGGAGCGCACAGCGGCGCAGCTGCGCAGAGACGCGCAGGACACAGAGAGAGCGAGATTAAATGCTGGACTGTTGACATATTTCATTTCTGCTCTAAATAATCACACGCGTCGCGACTATGCCGGGGATGATGGACAAAGGCTCGGAGTATCTGGGGAAGGGTCGCTCGAACGGGACGAAAAGCCCGTCTAACGCCTCGAACGGACATTTTTCCGACGAGAGCGGCAGTGACGACGAGCACGGTATAGCCTCAAACACCCCTGCGGAGGTTGTTTATGCATATTGATATATTACAAGCAGTTTGATAAATTCGAAACCTCACACAATGGTTCTTGTTTTCAGATGTGGGCATGCGTGTGGGATCAGATTATCAAGCCAATATTCCTGAATTTGATCCAGGTAGGAATAAACTCCGCGTTCCGCCTTTAAGAACCTGACGGACTGTGGTAGCCTCGGTACACCTTTAATAATTGTTATATAATGAATGTAAAAAAAGTCGCTTTTGGGTATTTTAAGCATCGAATGGTCAATAATAATCTTTTAAATATTTTTTTTATGTTATTGAATGATTTTGTATTCATGAAAAGCTTTTTGTGAAATGATGTTAGCTTCCTCGCTTAGCCACTTATTAGCTAATATACCCAGTAACTTTGACATGTGATTAAATGTGAGTCACGGGTTTATGCTGCTATTTGTTAATTTATAAACCACATATTTAATCAGGAAATAAGTTAACGCTTAAAAGTTGCTGAGTTGTTAAAGTAGCTATGTTGTGTGCCGTTCAGAACTGAATTGAGAATCCGATTAAAATTTCATTCCTGAATCTAGCAAATAGGACGCATAATTGGAAATGGGAGCGAATTTAACCCTCACATACTTGCTGTAACATGCAACAGTTACTACCTTTTTAATAAATACTGGTAAAACTAAACTCGCATTAACAGTTTTGACAGGACATAAATTACCAATTGAATTTCTCACTTAAGAAGTTGCTGTTTATTGACTTTTTTGGAACAAATTTAGTGACTTAGTTGTAGTTTTTTTTTTCTTAATTAACAGAATGTTTACAAATGACTACAACAATATGCTGAAAATATAATGATTGCAAACATTTTATTAATGAATAATGAAATGCATTGCATGTGTTGTTTTCAATAGTACATTCAATTTGAAGTAAAACACTTTTTTATTTTAATAATTTAATGATATTAGAATGATATTTTTTGACATGTAATACACTTTTTTTTTTTTTTTTTTTTTTTTTGTAGGGTCCACAAAATACAGTGATAAAGACAATGGTGGCATGTTGGTTTGGTCCCCATATCACACAATAGTTGATTCGAAATGTAAGTTTTTGCAACTGACTTTTGTGTCATATAAATTTTTTTTAATTGTGAAAAATACTTTAATATTTATATTTTGTATAATACAATTTGTGTCTGTAATGCATTCCCCCCCCACAGTGGACGAGTACATTGCAATCGCGAAAGAAAAGCATGGATACAACGTTGAGCAGGTAAGCTGCGCGAACACCGGGGTCCGAGATATCTCAGTTGTCAGGGACGGCTGACGTACGGATGCTCCTCTTCTGTGCTCCGCAGGCTCTCGGCATGCTCTTCTGGCACAAACACAACATTGAGAAGTCACTCGCTGATCTCCCAAACTTCACCCCCTTCCCTGATGAGTGGACGGTGGAGGACAAGGTGTTGTTTGAACAGGCATTCAGTTTTCATGGGAAGAGCTTCCATAGGATCCAGCAGATGGTGAGTCACGGCCAGCACTCCCAGAGGGTTAACCTCAGTATTAACGCGTCTAGACCACATTTCATCTCAAAATCAAAAAGAGAGAGATAATAAATTACTATCTGGATTTAGAAAACAAAACCTTTTTTAGGATCGCAGGACTTTTTGCATTGATATATTTTATAACTCATTGTAACATCAAATGTTCTCATTATAATTCATGAATCATTCTCATTATGTTCTTGATATTGTAATAGAGTGATATTTCATATTATTTTATTAGGTTACTGAAATGCATTTACCGTTTAAAGGGATACTCCACCGGATTTTCATATTAAACTATGTTATTCCCTTAACTAAGACGAGTTGATACATACCTCTCTCGTCCCAGTGCGTGCACGGCGCGCGAGACACTTTGATCGCACTTAACTAGCCCAGTTCATTCAATACGGGCCCAGAAGAGAAGCGACCAAACACCTCCACGTTTTCCCTATTTAAATACAGTTACACGAGTAGTGTAACTCGACCAAGGACGGTGACACAAAATAAAACGTTGCACTTTTCTAAGCGTGTAAAGTGGATAACTATATTGTATGGCGGAATACCATAGCAAGTGCTTGGGAGCACTTCGACTCGGCGCATATATATCTATGGACTCGGCGCAGTAATATCATCACTCGTGAAAAGTCCTCTCCCTCTCCGGAGTGACGAGAGAGGTATGTATCAACTCGTCTTAGTTAAGGGAATAACATAAGTTTAATATGAAAAACCGGTGGAGTATCCCTTTAATTTAAATTAGCATTATTTAGAAGGCAGTACAATAATTACTAGTGGTCGACCGATATGGGTTTTTTGATGGCCTATGCCGATATCTTAGAGAGCAGGGTGGCCGATATAAAGCCGATATATATATATATATATATATATATATATATACACACTTTATATTTATATAAATCAATATTTAATAAATTAGATACATTTAATAAATATTTAAAAATCTTTCAAATAAACATGCTTAGGCCCTATACTTTAAGATGGCAACTTCTTGAATCTGCAATCCTATTACAGTATTTTTCACAAATAAAGTAATTGTTTAAAAATGTATGAATATGTGAATAAAAGGAAGTAAACACTAAGGGCACTAATCTGGTAATTTCATGCGCACTGATAATCATATTTTTTCAAATAAAGACTTTTTTTTACTTTGACTTTTGACAAGGTAACGCTAATTTTACATACAGCACACAGAGAAAACGACATGAATGTGACACAGTGGGACACTGGATATAGCACAGCATATTTAAAATGAAGGATTTAAAGTTTTTCGATCGAGTCTCCTGTGAAGCTGATCTTCTGTCCGCATTCACACGGACCGTCACTCGCAGGAACACGTTTATGCAGGCTACACATGCACATTTCACAAGATATCACAGCTGGATTCGAATAAATCTGCAAGGTTTGTGAAATTAAATGTTTATTAGATATTCAGAGATTTGTTTAAATTATGTAGATTCGCATTTGCTGAATGTTGATGGTAAATGAAGCCTGATTGTTTGCCTTTTCGGTTACAAATAATATAAAAGCAAACGCTTTACTTTTTCGCATACCATTTACTTTCTTTGATTACTAGTTCTGTAGCCACCGGTTCTGTCTAACAAAGTATTAGATATGACTGACAGAGATCGTAAACTAATGATGACGGAGAATGTGAGTGAGCGTGAGTGCTGTGTGATCAGGCGCTGCGTTCTCTCAGGTGCTTGTGTTCTCAGCGCCGCCCGTCAAAATAAAAGTCAGCGGCGCCGTCAAAATAAAAGTCCCGCTTCCAACACATCGGCCAATCAGAAAAACGTATCGGCCGATGCCTAAATTTAAAAAAAGCCAAATATCGGCCGATATATCGGTCGACCACTAATAATTACTGCCGTTATGTTTAAATATCTCGCAATTACATTTATTTATTTTTTGCTTTATAGGTGAAAATTGTAAAAATGTTACATTTATTATTTTTGCATCAAGAGGTCATGTGCTAAATTTGTAAAAATGTATAACTTATTATACATTACTTACTGCAAGTGTAATTTATTTTTATTATTTATGTTGTATTTTGGGATCAAATCTGTTTTATGAGATCCACCCTATTGAAGTCCTGAGATATCACTTCATAGGAAGTGGCAACCATCGCTATTTGCTTTTTTTTAATCATTAATTCTAGAATTTGATACTTGATTGCAGTTGCCGGACAAATCTATATCCAGCCTCGTGAAGTACTACTATTCGTGGAAAAAAACACGGTCCCGGACAAGTCTAATGGACCGGCAAGCGCGAAAGCTGGCGAACCGGAATAATCAAGATGAAAGGTCATTCATTCTTTGAGCTCAGTATTTAGTTTAGTCTTTCTAATGTTTCAGGGACTCACTTATTTTTGTGTTTGATGCATTAGTGAGGAAGAGATGGAAGAGGGCAACCCCATTGAGGCCAATGACAGTGATTATGACCCTACGAAAGAGGCAAAGAAGGAGGTAATGTCATTATATAATAACAACATTTCAATCATGACAACTCTCGAAATAGTTTTAACATGTTATTGAATATGGCAATGTATTTGGTCTCGGTGGACTAGATGTAAGATCTGTTGCTGCATGAATAGACACGCATGAGTCCTGAATCAGATCTAGACAGGGGGAGGTGGAGGCGTTCAGACGAACTCTGCAGGACTAGCTTACAGCAAACACTGAGCCAGACTATTAGGATGTCTGAATCTCATTGGCTGCAGAGGCCAATCAGCTTGTGCCATGCGTTAGTGATGTGATTGCTTGCAGATTGCATTTAAAGGACCATCAGACGGCGCCCTCTAGAGTTTTTTTTTTGTTGAACTAGATATATTCAAAGCCGTGTAACCAGGGGTCCCATTAATAAAACTTTGCGTCAGAAGTGGCGTACGGATGAAACATAGGACGTGCGTACGCCAGGGTGGGAATTATGTAATTTTAGGGGCAAGGCCATTTGGCCTCCACCTTTTCTTTTTTTTTAGGGGCACCAAGGCCATATGACAGGGCACAAAGGCCATTGAGTACAATTCGATGGTTTTCCCATTCAGATTGATACCATAACATCCTAATTTGGAATAAGACTTTTTTAATAAAAAAAAAAAAACATTTTTTAATGAGAGAGAGAGAGCCATTACATCCAGAAGGTATACACCCGGTCCCTCACACAACAATAGAAACAACATAAATGCCAATAAAAGCATTCAGAAACACCACAAATGCCAATAAAAGCACAAGTATGATCTCATTTGAAAGCTGACACCTGGTAGTTTAATGTAAATGTAGAATTAATTATTGTCATAATGAAAAAAATAGTTATAAATAGATTAAAAAAATTAAAGTTATGAGATTTTTTTTTTTATGAAACATCTTCATGAAAATAAAATTGAAGTTGGCATTGTATCAATCTAGAAATGCACTGCAGCTAAAGCCACATGTCTGACCATGTTATACTTAAAATCTGAAGAAGATATGTCTAAAACTCTGTATTTAGGTAAATGTTTTTCAAGATCATGTCATATGACTTTATTTATTAGCTTAGCACACCATCAATAAACGACAATTTATGAGATTAAAACCATGTTTGTGCTCTAAACTTACTTTATAACTCAAGTCGAGTGTTCTAAATAACCTTCTGTGATCTGATTTGGCTTCAGATAAAAAAAAATCAGACAGAAAATATAATATTTTATGTATAATGCAACGATGATAAAGTCTATCGATTAGCATAACATTTTACATATAATCTATTACAATGAAAATGCCTGACATGGCTCGAAGAACACAGGTAAGTCAAATATCATTGCAAAAATGTTTATTGTCTTCAAAACGACATAATCTGCATGTTACAGCGATCTGTTAGCTCTGTTTGTGGTCGGAGATTTGGGATTTCCTGCATTGTCGAACGCTCTTCTTCATGTGTTTCAAATATTAATAATGTGTTCAGTAGAGCGCCGGCGCCCTCAGGCTGCTGGTATGAATTGAAAACACAGCACATCAGTATACAGCGCTCATAATGATTACATCGACGCAGTTGGCTATAAATTCAATAAAATATTATTCCTGTCAATAGAAATCTGATGTAAACTGATAATATATCAATATTTCTCCAAATCTGCACACTTTTGAGCTAAAAGCCGTGAGGGACGTTGTTTTGTGAATCGCTGTCATGACAGCACAGGAGTTTTTTTATGAATGGGAGCGTCTGACGCAAATGGTTACGTGCGTGTCGTTCTTCTGTTGGTGCTGACGTTACATGCTTCTTGCACTGCTGTTTTGAGGCGTGAGATCATCGATGTGATTATGACACTGCACCTGCGCGAATCCACGAACTAATTGAAGTTCAGAGACTACTTGGGTGGCTCGCTGTAATTCAAAGCAAGCCCACTATGCCGCACTGGCGCTTTATACATGGAACTTGGACAGGGCCAGGGCGCACAGGCCACTGTGGCCGTACGATGATTTTTTTTTTTTCACGGGGTATGAAGGCCAAAGTGTAGGGTATAATTCCCACGCTGGCGTAAGCACAGAAATGTTCGGATTTATAAAACCGCGCGCACGCACATCCTACGCAGTTTTCCCTTAATAAATCACAATCAATTCTAAAAGTAGCTTAGCTTTTGCGGCTTCTTGTCACGCCCATAGTTGCCCATAAATAGTCCGTGAAACGCCCACAAGTTAATATTCATCGATTGCGAAATCATGGCAAACACAGAACGGAAAACCAAGAAACGTAACTTCACTCAATGTGAAGTAGAAGTTATCGTTGGCGAGGTGGAAAAGAGGAGTAACATGTTGTTTGGAGGGCACAGTGTGGGCATTACTAATGCCAAAAAGGCACTTGAGTGGCAAAAGATTGCAGACGCCGTTAACGCTGCAGCCTCACAACCTCGGACCGTGGCCGAAATAAAAAACAAATGGTCGGACATCAAGCAAAAAAGCTTATAGCGCTCCATCGCCAGTGTTGTGATGGCATTTTATTACCATCCATTTGATTGCATCTGACAAGCTACAGATGTGTTATGAGGATGAACTGCATAACATGCCAATATTATTGCAGAACATATTTCACTTTTCTTTTTGCAAATGTGTTAATTTGCATTTCTGTTGTAATCCTCGTTTGATTTTGTTTGTTTTACACTGCAGATCGATCAAACGGGTGTTCGTGTAGGCTGTTAATTGTAATACTTGCTTTGTGAAGTCTTTATTTATGAGAGGCAGTATTGCCATTTCTTTTACACAACGGTCTACAGTTTCACACACTTTCACGTGTTTCTTCCATCGGCCGACGGTGTCGCCATTTCTCATTTCACCCGTTTTTGTGCGTACGCCTGGGCCAGAGTTTACGTGAAGGACCGCACATTTTCCCATCAAGTTTGCTTTTTATAAATACCAATTATTGCGTAGAGAGCGGCATACTCCTCCTTTTGTGCGTACGCAAACGAGGCCCAGGACTTGACGAGTCACTCCTATTAGCCACTTTGGTGGGTTGAATTTTATGTAAAATACATTTTTCAATTGTAGTCTTTTAAAAAGGCATTTGAAATGATAAACTAAGTGCAACATCTAGTGTTGTCATAAATACAGATTTTTCGATAGATGGTGATTCTGAAATATCTGAACTATACAGCACCAGCTGCACGTTCTCGCTCTATATCTCTCTGACAGCGAGCGACACAAACCTGTGTTCCTGTACTCACTCGTTTCATTTGCTCCGGATGAATATTGTTGGTGTTACAGGGCTTGAATTTCGGCGTTGGATTGTGCATATTGAGCATCATTTTACTCAATCCTGCAGATTTTGTGCTCACACCCAAAGTGCGTGCACATAAAGACTAGTATATGCTATATAGAGCAGTATAATGAATCCGTGCGTCAGCTCTTAAAGTGACAGCAGCCTAATATACCGGCTGCCAAATTATGAGATAATATAAAAAATATCTAAATGACAGTTTTTCCCCATGGTATCGATGTCAAAATTGTGGCCAGTGAAAATGCTGAGTGGCTAGTGACTTTCAGGGTACCCGCGGGTCTTAAAAGCCTTGAAAAAGTCTTGAATTTGATCATCTCAAATTAAGGCCTTAAAAGCCTTGAATTTTGTATACCAAGTCTTGGATTTCGTTACAAAGGTCTTATTTATGTTTTTGCCTTTGCTAGGATTAAGTTCATACGGTAACTAAATTAACTGTTACTAATGTTGGCTAATTCAAAATGTATGCAACGTTGAGTTTGGTTGAGTGCACCTCGCGCTCCACGTCATAGCAGAAGAAGCGATCGCGTGCGCACCCGTTACTATGGTTACTAGGCAAGTGAGGTACAGAACAAGATAGTACCTAGCCTAGTTTAATCCGCTGTGGCCACAAATGACAGAATTTAAACCCCAAATACGAGCTTTTCTGTTAAAAGAACATATTTTCTACCCGGTCTTTTCAATAGTATCTGGCAACCATGCGCACGCTTTCTCTCTACACTGCTGAAGCGCGGATTATCTGAAAACACAGACAAGCTGGTTGGCAACAGTTGGCATTCAGCGATCTTTATTTAAAATGTTGTAGCCTACTTGAATTAAAGTGTCATCCAGTCGGTCTGTGTTCTGTCACGAGCCGCTTGCGCTGTTTGTGCGACTAAATCTGCGATCAAAATGCAGGCTGATATATCCACCAGTGTTCATACGAGCAAGAATGCAATGTTTCCCGAATATCCACACGATTTCAAATGTGACATTGATTTTATACAACAGTAAAAAAGAAAAGAAAAAAAGGGTAACATTAAGTGATGTACTACATTTAAAACAGCATTGTCAGGCTTATTGCTCTGTTTTGCAACGAAATATGTGGCTTTGAACGAATCGTGAGATCCAATGAATGAATGACTCAAAGAATCACTCATAAAGATAGGGAGTTACCTACAGTTAGGTGGCCTACTGGCGATTTTAATGTTTTTTAACATTGCAAATTTAATGAACATTGTTTTATTTAAAGCATTATTTCTGTCTTTTTTTAAGGTATTACAAAGGTAAAAAAAGGGGATAATTATGTAGAACTGCACAAGTGCTACTGCTAAAGTCGTGCAATGTCAATCATTTCTCATAAGCCTAATTGAATTGGCCTAGAGAGAATAATTATTATGACATTTTCTGTCTAAAGAATACATATAAAATAACTACCAAAAGTAAAGTAACTGCAGTTTGACTAAAAGTGGACAAAAAATGCAAAGACTTTTCGTCAACTACAACTATAAAAAACTGGATGACTCAAATGTGATTAAGACCAATAAACATTTTCGTCTTAAGACTAAATAAAAAATGGCTGCCAGAATTACACTGGCCTACATACACGTGCGCGCTACAATGCTGTTGCGTATGTATTAAATGAATTAAATAAACATTTTACTTAAATTATCAGTCAAGTAGCTTCCTTGTACATAATTATTTTCTAGGGTTTAAAATGTATACAGATTTGACATTTTCCCCTCATACTTCTGTCGGAATGGGTACGAAGTTGGCATTGAATTTCATTTGAAATGGTATTAAAAAGGTCTTAAAAAGCCTTGAATTTAAGTTGGAGGATCCTGGGGGCACCCTGGACTTTACTAAACCACTAGCCACAGTGGCTGGAGCGCAGAAGTTAAGGTCAGGCCCTGCATGTAACCAACAAAAGGGAATATGACCGTACACTTCAGCTTTTCCAGCGCTCTATACAGTCATTTGTTTAGGTGTAACAATATATCGTGTCACAATAGATCGCAATACAAAAATGCAACAATATGTATCGTGGATAGTTCACCCAAAATAAAAATGACTGTGTGAGAAACAAAATCAAGTTTTCAGGTTTTAGTGTCAGTACTACATTAAACTGCTATATATAATTTTGAATATAATGTATATTAATGCAATGGGGAATATTTGTGTGCCTGATAATGCCAGATGTCTGATGTTACCAGTAAAAAGTGTCCGACATTATTTTAAATATATCTAGTCAGTGACCGAGTGCAAGCATTTTCGCCTAAAATAATTCAGTATTTTCAGCTTCAGAATCATGAATATTGTTACTCTGGTGTCTCTATTGTCCTGTGCTTTGGGTTTCAGCACCAAGTCCAGCCTATTCATTTACACACACAATGAAATACCAAATTCAGCATTTTAATCATTTAATCATCAAGCATTTAGCATTGTGTATTGCAATAATATCATATTAATAACAGTATCGTGATATGTATCGAATCGTGACATGAGGGTACCGCTACACCCCTAGTAATCTGTTCTCCCCCCCGATAGAGTCAACCAGAGCCTCAGACACTGAGCTCCAAAATGGGTCTGGGCCGGCGAGAGCACCAGACGCTGCAGCACCGGCACCACAGCCAGCGGTCCAAGTGCCGGCCGCCCAAAGGCATGTTCCTCACGCAGGAGGACGTGGTGGCGATCTCCTGCAGCTCCAGCGCCGCCAGCTCAGTCCTGCGGCAGCTCGACAGCGAGCTCGTGTCCCTCAAACGGCAGGTGCGCTGAGGACTTACCGTTAGTGCTCACACTTTACACTGAGGCTCATTAGTTAACATTAGTTAAAGGGTTAGTTCACCCCATAATGAAAACTCTCAGTAATTACTCTCCCTCATGTTGTTCAACCCCGTAAGACTGTCGTTCATCTTCAGAACACAAATTAAGATATTTCTGATTAAATCTGAGAGCTGGATCACTCCTCCATAGGCTTCTAAGGGATCGAAACTGGCCGGCCCAGAAAAACATTGTTAAAATAGTCCGAGTGACGACAGCGGCTCAATCTTAAGTTTATCAAGCGACGAGAATACTTTTTGTGCGCAAAAAACAAACAAAAATAACGACTTTATTCAACTATTCATTTCCTTCTCTGTGGGCCTCGAGTGAGTTCACGTAGTGTAACAGCGCAGCGCTTCTGGGTTGTACGTCACACGCAGGCTCACTATTGGCCGACGCTGGTCATGTGTGTGATGCGTGTGACGTCACAGAAGCGCTGCGCAATTACTATTTTAACAATGTTTTTCAGGGCTGTCAAGTTTCGATCCCTTAGAAGCCTATGGAGGAGTGATCCAGCTCTCAGATTTAATAAAAAAAATCTTAATTTGTGTTCTGAAGATGAACGAAAGTCTTACGGGGTTGAACAACATGAGGGAGAGTAATTACTGACAGAGTTTTCATTATGGGGTGAACTAACCCTTTAATGTATTAACTAACACGAAACAAATGTATTTTTGATAATTTGATAATGTTAGTTTATACAAATACAGCTGTTTGTTCATGTTAGTTCACAGTGCATTAACTAATGTTAACAAGGCTTTAATAAAGTATTAGTTAATTTTGAAATTAACAAAGATTAATAAATACTGTATTTTTAAGTGCAGTTCATGCTAACTAATATAATGAACTAATGAACCCTATTGTAAAGTGTTACAGAATTAGTAAATGACAGGCAAAGCCTTTGAAGAAGATTGTCGATGTCTTCTTTCCTCCTCACATGTTCAGCTGGTTTCCTTCAGGTCCAGAATGCCAAGCAGTTGAACAGCGGACTCAAGCAGAAGATGGAGGACGGCATTGATGAATTCAGACTGCCTGAGGTACTTACACCTTTACTTATGCGCACTTCAATCTGAAGCATGTCCGGGTTTGCTCGCATGTTAATATCATTAAAGTGGCGATGAGTCAACTTTATTTTCTGTAGCGCTTTATACAAAACAGATTTTTTTACTAATGATCAGATTGTTTGACTAATGATCTTTGCAACGGAAGTGAATCAATTAAAACTGACTTTAGCTGGACAATAACTTTATTCTAAAGCTGTCATAAAGCCAAAACAATCTCTGTTACTGTAATCTCCTATTATCACTGTAAAGCTGCTCTGAAACAGTCCATATTGTTAAAAGCGCTGTATAAATGAAGGTGACTTGACTTTTAAAGCAGCTTTACAGTGATAACAGGAAATTTATGCATTCAGTTCAGTGTTGGTTCAGTTGTAAAGAGCATCAATTATTAAATTGGTTCATTTCATCTATAAAGAATTTTAAAAATCTTGTATAATATGACTTGGTGGTTTTGTTTGTTTGGTTTTAATTGTATTTATATGATATTTGTATTTTTGTAATTGAATTTTTGCCATGAAAATAGCCTTGGATGCTGACGTGACGCTAAATAAAACAATCTGAATCCTCTATAAAGCAGTTCTGCAGAAATTGATGTCATCGTCCAGCTCAGTTCAGTTCTCGTATAACAGCGACAGATCAATAATATTGTTGAAGTGTCCCTAACGGTTTAACAACAGTGTTGTCTTTGTTCCAGTGCACCCAAAAAATCAACGCCCGCTGGACAACAGACGAGCAGCTCTTGGCGGTACAAGGTATATAAACCGTAAACCGTTTCAGTTCCACAACAGATCAGTGATGCGCGGGTCGGCTTTTTTTCCAACCCGCGGGTCCCGCTTTTATGAAATTATTTGGCCTGCCCGCAGCACTGTGTCTATTTTTACGACCCGCCCCGCACCCGCGACCGTTAAATAGACATGGGTATTGTAATGTAAATGAAAACAGCCTTTATTTCAGCCTGAAAGTGCTTGGAAACATCGCCCTGTAAACTGGCAACAACAGACGATTATGAATATGAACCATAAATCAGGTCATTAATAAGATAGGCCTACTAATAAACATTTTCAACATTTACAAAGCAGCGTTTGTATTCATCTAATAGGCTAAACCACCCCCACAAATATGTCTTGACATGCTGGAAGTGCCATTTTGTGGCTCTCCTGTTTGTATATTTCACACGAGCTGCGCTTCACGTAGCCGAGACTGTCTCCTGCTGCAACTGTGTCTGAGAACCGCTCCCAAACATCAGATTTAGCAGCCTGAACTTTTTTTTCTTTTAATTATGTAAATTCCCGACCTAGATTTCTCCCGCACCTCGTCTTCCATCTTCACTTGTATTCTCCGCTCTTGTTGTCGTGGCTGGCGGCGGCGGGAGCTGCTTGGCGCGCCGCTTTCGTGACGTGTCATGTGACGCCGAAGGTTTGGGGACATCACGCAAGTTACATTGCTAAGGCATTCGTATTGTAACCTTATAAGATCCTAATAAAATATGAAAATAGATATTCCCAAATATTTAATATAGGCTGGAAATTGCTAACCTAGCCCTAGCCAGATGAATTTCGCTCCGCCTAGCTTCACTCATCCATCTGGAACCGATCCATTGAAATGGCGTTTCAGAAGGCTGGGCCTTATCAAAAATCCTTGCATATGATTGGATAAGCCACTTGTCTGTCATCTTTATCGACGTGCTATTTCAACCACTCACACCAAAGCCAACCCGTGACGCTGAAGAATCCGGTCGGGAGAAGGCACTGATCTATATAACATCGTTTCCACCAACAAAAGCCTTAAGAGCCGTTCTCTGATGTTCTTTTAATGAAACAATATTAGGTAGATTGGACAACACGGATGAAATAGCAGCATCAATGTTAACGCTTGCTTCCTCGATGCGAGCCGCCATTGTTGTCTGAATCAAAACAGTCTCACGGTCGCTTCTCCACTACGTCACATCTATGAAACTCCCGCCCTGCGTCCTGATTGGCTAAACCATAAAGTTGGTTGCAGAAATCACTCTCAATGGAAGAGGTTCCAGATGGATGTGAGTGAAGCTAGGCGGAGCGAAATTCATCTGGCTAGGGCCAGGTTAGGAAATTGCACGCAACATACATGGATTTTTTTTTAAATTAATGACCCGCACCAACCCGCCCTGCAAATAAAGTGACAATGTCTTTCCCCGACCCGCGGTTACGAGTCGACCCGCGCATCACTACAACTGTTCTTATGCAGAACGTCATTCATGACATCCTTTTTTGCACCATTCAACCAGGAGTACGGAAATATGGGAAGGACTTCCAGGCTATTGCTGACGTCATAGGGAATAAAACCGTGGGACAGGTAAAGAATTTCTTTGTGAACTATCGGCGGCGGTTTAACCTGGACGAGGTGCTTCAGGAATGGGAGGCGGAACAGGGCACTCGTACTCCCAACGGAGATGGAGCCAATTCTGGTGAGGATGGGAAACACAGCAACACCTCCTCCGGGAAGAGCACAGATGAGGAAGAGGAAGAGGTAAGGGTTAGGGCTCACTGTAGTTACTGGGATACTTGCCAAGGCGGGCATTTTGAGATCAATCTGTGTGAATTTGTCAGTTCAGTTACAATGCTTAAAATGGCAACACTTGAAAACACGTGCAAATGCTAAACCTCCGTGACCGTGCAGCGCTGGCCCGATCGGGACACTGGCGGTTCCTGTCCATAACCTCTCTCACGCTGAAAGCCACTCCTGCATCTGCCATGTTCAGCACTGGATGAGTGACAAACCATTGTCCCCGTTGTAACATAGCACTAGGTGAATAGAGGATGACGTCTAGTGGAGAAGACTAGTAATAAGACGTCAAACAAATATTATGTTTACAAACGCTTACGGAAATAAATACGCTAAAAATATTGATTCGTGGCTTTTGAAAATCGAAACCAGATTTTAAAAACAATTAATTGAGAAATCGATTTGCTTGCCCTAGTAATGATTAACCCTGTGAAGCCTGACTCGTGAAATAAGAGTGAGACTAATCTTTTCTTTTTGTTTTTTTTGTGGAACTGTTCATCAAACTATATAAACATTTATGACTCATATAGTTTGATATAGTGAGAATACGGATGAAAAAAAGGCTTTAATTTTATTAATACGCCCAAACTGAGCAAAAATTTTTTACAATTTACAGCATCAGAATTTTATCTTATAAAAATCAGCATCTGCACCAAATTGCACATGAAGCACGGAAATGAAGGTGGTAATGTTTTATAATTAAGGCCTGTGCACACAGGGACGCTTATCGCCAGTGAAAATCGCTTGAACACAAAGACGTATCGAGAAACGCTGCCAATAAGCACGCGCGATTATCGTCCCGGTGTGCACGAGGCTTTATGCTAATAGGCCTTTTACTCGCTAAACTATCTATCAGATGACAAAAGATTGTGTGCGACAGGGTTTAGTTTTTATCATATTGCTAATTTAGAAGCCTTAGAAATTGTGTATCAAATGTACAGTGGGCTTAAAAATGTCAGGTAACACTTTACAATAAGATTCATTAGTTAACATTAATGTATTTACTAACCATGAGCACTACATTTGTTACAGTATTTATTCATCTTTGTTGACGTGAGTTAATAAAAATACAGTCATTCATTGTTCATGTTCGTTCACAGTGCATTAACTAATGTTAACAATATTTTAATAAAGTATTAGTAAATGTTGAAATTAACATTTAACAACGTGTAATAAATAAGTGCAGTTCATTATTAGTTCATGTTAACTAATGAACCATATTGTAAAGTGTTACCAAATGTCTCATGTTTGACTGAACAACTCCTTTAAAAACTAAGATGAGATGTTTTTGGTTGCACTGTTGTTTTGTAGTTGTGCTCTACATAAACCTTGTCTTCTCTCACGATCAGGGTCAGGTGACCCCGGCCTCGGGCCCGTCTCCTGTAGCCGCGTCCTCCTCCTCATCCTCCTCTTCATCATCTCTGCCGGCCTCGCTCCACCAGCCTCCGCCTCTCCTGCGCCCCTCTCTCCCCGCCACCCCGGCGTTACACCGCCAGCCTCCGCCTCTGCAGCAACAGGCCCGCTTCCTGCAGCCCCGGCCCGCCCTGCACCAGCCCCCGCCACTCATCCGGCCCTCCGCCCCCCTGCCCCCCCGCCTCAACCCCCGGCCGGCAGCACCCGTCCCGGCGCCGCCGCCGCCCTCTCTGCTGGAGACGCCCTCCTCCTCCTCGCTACACTGACCTGCTCATACACCTGTGGCGGCGCAGGGGAAGCTAGCCGTTAGCTAGCAGTGCTCGTTGTGAATACTAGAAAAAGAGGATTGTTTTAAACTGTATATATTAGTTATGTAACTGTCTATTTATTTGAACTGATTTTCTTTCTGATTTTAGGTTTTGTAATCATGTCGTAATCATGTTGTACTTTAAAGGGATGGTTCACCCGAAAATGAAGAAAATTAGCCCATGATTTACTCACCCTGGGTGTTTTTGACTTTCTTCTTTCAGACGAATACAATCAGAGTTATATTAAGTAATGTCCTGGCTCTTCCAAGCTTTATAATGGCAGTGGTCGGCTGTATATTTTTTGGAAGTCCATCAAAGTGCATCTATCCATGATAAAAGTGCGTCTATCCATGATAAAAGTGCGTCTATCCATGATAAAAGTGCGTCTATCCATGATAAAAGTGCGTCTATCCATGATAAAAGTGCATCTATCCATGATAAAAGTGCGTCTATCCATGATAAAAGTGCATCTGTCCATGATAAAAGTGCGTCTATCCATGATAAAAGCGCATCTATCCATGATAAAAGCGCATCTATCCATGATCAAAGTGCATCTATCCATGATCAAAGTGCATCTATCCATGATCAAAGTGCATCTATCCATGATCAAAGTGCATCTATCCATGATAAAAGTGCATCTGTCCATGATAAAAGTGCATCTATCCATGATAAAAGCGCATCTATCCATGATAAAAGTGCATCTATCCATGATAAAAGTGCATCTATCCATGATAAAAGTGCGTCTGTCCATGATAAAAGTGCGTCTGTCCATGATAAAAGTGCGTCTATCCATGATAAAAGTGCATCTATCCATGATAAAAGTGCGTCTATCCATGATAAAAGTGCGTCTATCCATGATAAAAGTGCGTCTATCCATGATAAAAGCGCATCTATCCATGATAAAAGTGCATCTATCCATGATCAAAGTGCATCTATCCATGATCAAAGTGCATCTATCCATGATCAAAGTGCATCTATCCATGATCAAAGTGCATCTATCCATGATAAAAGTGCATCTGTCCATGATAAAAGCGCATCTATCCATGATAAAAGCGCATCTATCCATGATAAAAGCGCATCTATCCATGATAAAAGTGCATCTATCCATGATAAAAGTGCATCTGTCCATGATAAAAGTGCGTCTGTCCATGATAAAAGTGCGTCTATCCATGATAAAAGTGCGTCTATCCATGATAAAAGTGCGTCTATCCATGATAAAAGTGCGTCTGTCCATGATAAAAGTGCGTCTGTCCATGATAAAAGTGCGTCTATCCATGATAAAAGTGCATCTATCCATGATAAAAGTGCGTCTATCCATGATAAAAGTGCGTCTATCCATGATAAAAGTGCGTCTATCCATGATAAAAGTGCGTCTATCCATGATAAAAGTGCGTCTATCCATGATAAAAGTGCATCTATCCATGATAAAAGTGCGTCTATCCATGATAAAAGTGCCCCACACGACTCCAGGGTTAATAAAGGCCTTTTTTTAAACGAGAGTTTTGAAAGCGAGATGTGGCTTGAGTTTGTTGGCCAGCGCTGTGTTTGAACCGCGAGAGGCGTCTAAGCTTACGATACTCCTACATCACACATCGATATATCTATATTTAAAACTTTATCGACTAAAATAACTAGCTTCCGGCAGACGGCCGTACGCATCGATTTACGCCAAAAGAGAAACACTTGACCCGCGACTCACAACGTAATGATGAACGCGGTTGGCCAGCGCTGTGTGTTTGAACCGCGAGAGGCGTCAAAGCTAACGCCACTCCCACATCACACATCGTCAAGTGTTTCTCTTGTGGTGTAAGTCGACTTGCGTACGGTACGGCCGTCTGCCGGAAGCTGGTTATTTTAGTCGATAAAGTTTTAAATATGGATATTTTTCTTACACAAACGCATCACTTTGCTTCAGAAAGCCTTTATTAGCCCTGGAGCCGGGAGGAGCACTTTAATCATGGATGGATGCACTTTGATGGACTTAAAAAAAATATACCCATTCACTGCCATTATAAAGCTTGGAAGAGCCAGGAAATTTATTAATATAACTCTGATTTGTATTCGTCTGAAAGATGTATTTCATGTACACCTAGGACGGCTTCAGGGTGAGTAAATCATGGACTAATCTTCTTCATTTTTGGGTGAACTATCGAAACAACCTTCAAGTCTTTAAAATATTGTGTTCTGTCTCTGCACTTTTCCTTGTTGTATCTACGGTGTACGGCGAACCTCTTTAAACGTGGGGTTCGCTCGGCATCTTGTTGTTCTTCTGTGTTTGTGATTGTCATGTTATCTTGTTTCATATTTTAATATTTGGTGCTACAGGATGACAGAAAATCACCTGTCCTGATTCTTTGCCAGATTATCTTGCCATCAAAGTGCTCTTAACAAGTAAGACAATATAATGAATCACTAATGAAAATCATAGAAGAATCTTACTGTCACTTTTTCATGAGTTTTTTTTGTATATAGATACCAAAAACTTTCTTAGTCCCTCGAGTATAAAACACTTAATTTCAACATCAACTCATTATTTTTGTTAATTAGCATTAATTTTGGTTTCTTTATAAACCTGTTTGACTTGCATAAATGTGTAAAGGATCCACACGTTCCCACCAGACATTAAGCTGTTTCATTAGTGGTGTGCTGTTGGTTGATCAGAGCATGTAGCGTTGCCCTGTTCTCCACCCTGCGGAAAGTGGGATTGGGATGAACTTCGGATTGGGGATCAGTGGGCCGTGGTTACGTGCACATCATTTTCAAATGAAGGTCTATATTCTGGTTAAACCTTTCTTCTGAAAAGATGTTTACACTCCACGGCTCTAAATGTTACTGTGTGTACATGTAATGAGCATTATCCGAATAAACCAATGTGCATTCTTTCCCTGTTTATTCTCTTTTGGAAACAATGGTGATCCTCCTGACATTTATTTTATCTATTTAAAGTCCCCCTGTGGTGAAAATCCAGCTTTTAATGTTGTTTATATGTCTATGTGGTGTTTTTAATGTGCTTTAAGACAAACCATGTGTAAATTCATAAATCGACAGCATTGCTGAGTATTTCCTCCTTAAAACTGCAGTGAACCAAAGACAGTCTCAAAAACACGGTTTGAAATCGCTGGTGTTTCTGACGTCACAAACGACCTTGTAACCAATCAGATCAACGTGTGATTGTCAACCAGTGGATCTCTGAGCTGAGTGAGTGAGTGGAGGCGGGGCTCATTTGCATATTCATACAATCGCGTATACTAAATGAGGCAAGGGTGTCGAGTTACATTCAAGATATTTTAAGGCATGAATAATATTTTTTTTCAAGGAAAAAACTGTTAAATATGTCATTTTGGTGATCAAAGATGAGTTTTAAGGGATACAATGATTGACTACAGGGGGACTTTAAACATCATTTTTCAATGTGTCCTTAATAGCACACAAGATCGTGATGAGAAAAACAGGTTGAGATTTTATTTATGTTTGAAGAATGTTAGTGAAGAAAGTATTTTTGCTCCATTAATTTTATTCTAATGAATAGATTGATTTAACACGACAACTGTATAACCCAGTATTACAGATGTTTGGATATGCGGATATTCAGTCATGGTAAATATTCTGAAAAAAAAAATGCTTCAAAATGACATTTGCATCATCAGAATTAATATGGGAATATTCTTGTGCATAGAAGCAGTCATTGTGTAAACCTTTTTTCCACTTATGTACCATTTTTCTCCTGGTTAAATCGTTCATAATTTCTCTTTTCTGAATAGTTCTTAAAAAGATTTGTGCTGTTTTAACCTTTTATATTATTATTATTTTAAAAAATGAATCAGTTATGATATTTGTGAGTGTGGAACTCAAGTTTTTAAAAGATTGTTGTTGTTTTTTGGTATTGGTTTAATAGCCTACTGTATGGAGTTGGCTGCATATTGACAAATGCTACGTCTTAAACAGTACAAAACATTTTTGGACGATATTTTATTTTCAATATTCCTTTTCGTATCTCTGCTTTTCTTTTATAAACCCTTCATTTTGAAATGTTATTTTAAAACGGGTTGTAGGCAGCTCAGAGTGTTGTGGCATCATATGCAAAATAATGAAAAGTCCCCTTAAATGTGTGCCCAACGCATGTTCATATGTGAAGTGTTATAATCTGTCATGTGCTCGTCATATGGAAACATTAAAACACGTTTGAACAGACAAGTTTCATTTTCGTTTGATCTAAGTTAGCGTGCCATGACGACAGGAACACTGCGGTGTGTCTGTTTGACTTTCTCTCTCATAGTTTAAAGATGCGTTAATGTGTGTGAGATGTGGTAATGTGTGTGTCGGCATTTTAAGCGCATTCTATTTCTGTAATAATTTCGTTTATAGAAACTTCCTGCGATGCACTTTCCGTCTACAAATTTACGAAACCTACTATCGCCAAGACTTCATTAATGAATATTCATATGACCTTACGCGGTAAACATCCCGTGACGTTGCCTGATTAATATTCATGAGCCTGGCCTTTGCCGTAGTAGGATTGGTCAATGCGTTTTCCGTTCCTTTTAATCTCGTGGCAGCGCGCCCGAAATAAGAGTGACGTACTCGGTGCATCGGCACTGAGCGCTGAGCCGAGTAACTGTCAGAAAGCATTTCTCAGGATTATATCCATTAAACGCTCAACCACATTAATCAAAATGAGCTATTAAAGCCATCAACCCCCAGGTATGTATTCCCATGCATTTTAAAATAAATACTGCGAATAATATTGCTGGTAGTGTAAAGCGAAAGTAAATGTTTCAATGTGAAATACATGGCTATAATTGAGTTATTGACTGTGTTGTGTTTACACGATAACCACGCGAAGCCGGACTAATTCACTCGCTTTATACAGGCATGTGAGAACAAATGCTTTTTACTTCTACATAGATTCATAGTGTCATGTTCTTGCACTGGGGATTCCCCCATATGTTCTCTCTCTCTCTCTCTCTCTCTCTCTCTCTCTCTCTCTCTCTCTCTCTCTCTCTCTCTCTCTCTCTCTCTCTCTCTCTCTCTCAGGAACAGACTGCTCGTTGCTGCATCAAAGCTGCATTATGTAAAAGTAATACAGCTTTGAAAATAATGAACGCTCAAAACACTTGGCCATGTTAACGCCATCGTCCTGTGTGAACACTGCACACTCAGTGTATCTCATGTTTTGGTGTGGTGGTGGTGTGCACCTTCGCACTTCTAAGAAGCAACATAAGAAAAGTAAATGGAAGTCAAATTGAACGGTTAAAATTACCCACTTGCTGAATTATGTCCCAAGTTAACAAATTAGATTGCATTGCATAGTGCACATTTGCTCACACGTGATTTATTTGATCTAAAATCTAATTGTGTGGCAAATAAAAGAAACAATGAAACAATTTAAATTATACATTTATTGCTTATGTAATGGCAAGAAAATGACCAGGATCGAAATAAAGATTGCTCAGCGAGGGATTGATGGTGATAGTTTTGTAATTTACTCAAACAAGAGTGCAATGTTTGTGACTGTGACAAACTAAAAATAATAAAAAGGCATTGCTGTGAGAGCTAAGCAGGAAAATATGTTATAAAAGACTAACAGGATGACTGTGTACATTTTTAATAAAACAATTATTGTGATATAATATTCATTTAGTATTAATTTAAATATTTTGACAGAAAACTGAACTTTCTGGTATTATTAATTTAGATTAATATCCTTGTAGCCAGAAATATTTTAAATTGTGAATATGAAAATGTATTTATACCATGTGTGTTTGAATACTTGATTCTGATTGGCTGGAAGGTGTGAAATAAAACCGTTTAATGAACAGGTTGTTCCAAGTCAGTTTAATCACCGTTCTACATTAATGCGCTGTTCTCATTGAAGCATGTACACACACACACACACACACACACACATATCCACGCTAGCTGTTCTTTCATTTTATGCTAGCCATGGATTATCCCTTACATATATTACTTTGATATAAATATCAACTTTAGAGTTGCTAAAAACAAAAGAAAACAATTATAAATTATTTTAAGTTTTCTTCTGTTGTGTCAGACCTAACATTACCTCTTGGTAATGTTACCAGGTTTCCATGGCCACAGAGGAGAACGAGCGTCCTGGGTTCTCGAACTCTGAGTCCATGAGGTCATGGGAGCTGGAATCCGTTCTGACCAATCGCACTCTGCGCTTCGTGTTGAGGTTAGAGCAACAGTTCGTGTGCCCGTCCTGCGGTGGGATCGTCCTGAACCCTCACCAGACGGGCTGCGGGCACATTTTCTGTGCTCAGTGCGTAAAGGCATACATGTAAGACAAATAAATTAGTTCAATTAATTAAACAATTTGTTGTATATCAGCACAGATAAACATGACTTTGAACTGACATTACTTTCAGCATTTAAATGATTTGGCAATGTATAAACTTTCTTCTTTTCAGTGAAAATGGGGGAAGTTCTAAATGTCCTTTAGACAGCAGTCCTATAAAACCTGAGGAGGTGAGATAATATAACTTATTTAAAAAAGTATTGATCTGCAGGTATCATGAGCGTAGCTTAATTTTCCGTTATATTCTACTGAATAGCAATTCCAATACTTGCAGGTTTTTCAAGACAACTGCTGTAAAAGGGAACTGCTAAACTTAGACGTCTACTGCACCAATGCCCCAGACTGTAAGCAGAAGGTTACTTTATGTAACCTGCAGGTAAAGGCCTAAACGTGATGTAATATGCTTTAAATTGATGATGAAAAACTGTTTCCATCCTTCAGAGCTCAGTAATATCAGTACTACCTCTCTTTCTCAGGATCATCTAAAAGCTTGCCAGTATGAGCGCATTAGATGTTCCAACTCAGGGTGCACCGACACTGTGTTACGCAAAAACCTAATGGACCATCAGAAGAGCGTCTGTTCCTTCCGCCTGGATTCCTGCCACCACTGCAGGCAGTCTTTTCCCGTATCTCAACTGCTGGTCAGAACGTTTCCGTGTCTCAGAAGTGCATAGTCATCTTAGGTGTGTTTGTTTCTAATCCTGCCTCAAAACTATGCCAGGCCCATCAGAAGACTTCATGCCCGGAAGTTGAAGTCGCCTGTTCCAACAAGTGTCTGCAGATGATCAAAAGACACAAGGTGTGACTCAGTCAGATACTTTACTCCAGGAGAGCACCTGGAGTGAATCTTTTTTATTGCTCTCTTCAGATTAATATGGAGCCTCTAAGGGGACACAGGGATCTCATATTTTTTACATCAACATGTTCCCTTAGGGGCTCAGTGGCTTTAAATATGTATTTATCTGCACTTATCATGAATGTAGCTTAAATTTATATTATATTCTACGGAGTACCAGTTCCTATCCTTGCAGATTTTTCAAGACTTTTTCAAAAACCTTTTCGTTTGCTTGTAAAACCTTTGCTTTTCCCTCCGAGAACCTTTGCGTTCACTCGCTAAACGTTTGCGTTCCTCCGAGAACCTTTGTGTTCCCTCACCAAACCATTATATTCCCCCGAGAACCTTTGTGTTCCCTCGCCAAACCATTGCATTCCCCCGAGAACCTTTGTGTTCCCTCGCCAAACCATTATATTCCCCCGAGAACCTTTGTGTTCCCTCGCCAAACCATTGTGTTCCTCCGAGAACCTTTGTGTTCCCTCGCCAAACCATTGCATTCCCCCGAGAACCTTTGTGTTCCCTCGCCAAACCATTATATTCCCCCGAGAACCTTTGTGTTCCCTCGCCAAACCATTGTGTTCCCCCGAGAACCTTTTGTGTTCCCTCGCCAAACCATTGCGTTCCCCTGAGAAACTTTGTTCCCTCGCCAAATCATTGCATTCCCCCGAGAACCTTTGTGTTCCCTCGGCAAACCATTGTGTTCCCCCGAGAACTTTTGCATTTGCTCGCCTAACCATTGTGTTCCCCCGAGAACTTTTGTGTTCCTTCGGCAAACTATTGCATTCCCCCGAGAACCTTTGTGTTCCCTCGCCAAACCATTGCGTTCCCCTGAGAAACTTTGTGTTCCCTCGCCAAACCATTGTGTTCCCCCGAGAACCTTTGTGTTCCCTCGCCAAACCATTGTGTTCCCCCGAGAACCTTTGTGTTCCCTCGCCAAACCATTGCGTTCCCTCACCAAACCATTGTGTTCCCCCGAGAACCTTTGTGTTCCCTCGCCAAACCATTGTGTTCCCCCGAGAACCTTTGTGTTCCCTCGCCAAACCATTGTGTTCCCCCGAGAACCTTTGTGTTCCCTCTCCAAACCATTGCATTCCCCGGAGAAATTTTGTGTTCCCTAACCAAACCATTGCATTCCCCCAAGAACTTTTGCAATTGCTCGCCTAACCATTGTGTTCCCCTGAGAACCTTTGTGTTCCCTCGCCTAACCATTGTGTTCCCCCGAGAAACTTTGTGTTCCCTCGCCAAACCATTGTGTTCCCCCGAGAACCTTTGTGTTCCCTTGCCAAACCATTGCGTTCCCCTGAGAAATTTTTTTGTTCCCTCGCCAAGAATTCCCCCAAGACGCAAAGGTTCTTGGGAGAATGGAGAGGTTTGGTGAGGGAACGCAAAGGTTTGGTGAGGGAATGCACCAAACCTTTGCATTCCCTCACCAAACCTTTGCATTCCCTCACCAAACCTTTGCGTTCCCTCACCAAACCTCTCCATTCTCCCAAGAACCTTTGCGTTCCCTCACCAAACCTTTCCATTCTCCCAAGAACCTTTGCGTTCCCTCACCAAACCTTTGCATTCCCTCACCAAACCTTTGCATTCCCTCACCAAACCTTTGCGTTCCCTCACCAACCCTTTGCGTTCCCTCACCAAACCTTTGCATTCCCTCACCAAACCTTTGCGTTCCCTCACCAACCCTTTGCATTCTCTTACCAAACCTTTGCGTTCGTTCACTACTTCAGTCATTCAGTACAGTCATTCCAACCAGCTGTCAGCAATCAGTAATCAACAGGTCCACTCAATCAGCATGAGTAAGGCCTATAAATATACGCAGTTGACTCACCCAGAGTTCTCGACAGTTTTCAGCATCCCTCCACCACCCCATCTCCTCACACTTGCCTTGTTATCTTCCTAACCAGAGATACGGGGGGAGTACTCTGTGTTCGGGCCCAATTTCCGAGCTCGGAGCCCTCCCCCCGGACAGCACGCCAAATACGCATAACAATTTACTCTCTGATCATTTGTAAGTGTGAACTCGTGAAACCTTTGCATTCTCCCAAGAACCTTTGCGTTCCGTTGCCAAAACTTTGCGTTCCCCCGAAAACCTTTCGTTCACTAAGGCCGTGTGTCCACCAAAGCGTTTTTTTTCACGCGGCTGGCGTATTTTTTCAATTGTTTTCAATGGGAGCGCAGTGTTTTTAGAACGCCATGAGCGTAACGATGCGCTGACCATTTTTAGAACGCTGAAGCGCTGAGCGCTCTGCGGTTTTTACAGGTCGCCGAGAGTTGAAGAATGTTCAACTTTGGGTAAAACGCAGCGCTCATCACTGTCACTTTTTACCCAACCGTTTCCATATGAACGTCAAATGCAGCCCAAACTCACAGCATATGCTGAGATAGCATTTGTTAAACGAGCTGCTGCATCGAAGACCCGTCTACTCCGAGCCACAACACAAAATACTTGAAAACATTCTCATAAGATGTCAGGCCACTTCTTCATTTCATCCCCCACCACGGGTGTGATAAATATGAACCATTACGGTGTTTAACAGTGTTATGTGCGTGCTCCCTTAACATGGCTTCTTACCTACCGGCTAGCGAAACGGAAGTCTAACACATTAAAAGGAAGTACGTCATCATATTTACTTCCGCGTTGCAAAATAAGGTGGATAGAGCCAACTTACCTCTGTTCCACGGCAGTTTTTCCAGCATCCCTCCTCCACCACAACTCCTCAGTCTCAATTATTCCTATACCAGCCAAAGCGGAGTTCTCTGGGTTCGGGCCAAACTCAGAGCTCAGAGCCCTTTCCTCGGATAGCACCCCAAATATGCATATTTTATACTATATCTGATTATATTTAAATGTGAACTTGTGAATGTTATATTTCCTCCCAACTCATATTTTTCCATCACCATGTCCCCTTAGGGGCTCTGTAAAAAGCTGATTATCAGACTTCAGATATTTTAATTAGCTCATTGCTGCTTTTTGATCCCACTGCAGCTGCAGGCACATGCTGATGAGTGTCCTGAAGTGGAGACGGACTGCATTTATAAAAACTATGGCTGCACAGTCAGAGTAAGCACACATTCAAATTTAACACTGAAACAAGTGAAAGTGTCTTTTTATCAGTGTTGTCCTATTTAATGAACTAGGCTGCATTTCTCATAAGCATCGTGAGCTAAGTTGAATGCAGAGTCCATTGGTGGCAGTGGTTTTACGATCTACTTAGGCTTACGATGCTTTTGGGAAATGCTGCCCTGGTCGTTAAATACATAGGCTTTGGAGATCTCAGCTTTTGAACTCTGTCTTTCCTCCAGGATAAAAGAGGGAAAGTGCAAATTCATGAAAACACAGAGTTCACATATCATGTTCGGCTTGTCCTGGAAAGTAACACCAAACTTGAGAAACAGGTAGGAAATGTTTTTGCATGTCAATGCAAAATACAAAGTGAAAAAGAGAAATTCTGGTCCACATAATAACATCCGATCAAATGTTATAATAAAAGGGATAGAAACAAATGAATGAAAATGTGTGTTCTTTATAATATCATTACTTAAGATATGTTGAAACACATTGAGAATGCAGAGAATTACTTGTCTCTTGTTGCTTATTGCTTAATTACAAATCTTCAATATAATATAAAAATGGTCCGGGTTGTAGGTGGAACAGTTGCAGCAGGATATGATAGTCCAACAGGGGGCGCTGAAGGACAAAAGTCTTGTGGTCAGCAGTCTGGACAGGGATGTCACCATGTGTGACAGCACACTCACTACCTTACAGGTAAAGAAACCCTGAGGTCAGTCAAGCTACTAAGTACAAAACCGATGATTGTCCTGTAATTTTAGAATCCATAAAATTGAATGCCAAGTTAAAGCAACAGCTCACCAACCCCACCACCCAAGTTGACCTGGTATCTGAACATATAACAACAATAATTTTGTGTAAAAGTGTAAATTATTATTGTTATTTAGGAAATCAAGTAATCACCATTCATTATACATTAACTCATTATTGCCAGTATTTACTTTATTTGGTCATAGTAGGGATTAAGTTCACCAACTTCAATATTTAAATTCACATACTGAACATGCATACCTGTGGAGGAAGATGCTTTGGTATATGGCCAGAGTTTGCTGTATGATCTGTGTTTGTGTGGCAGAGGTCTGTGGAGGAGCAGAGAGTGCGGATCTGCAGTGTGCAGCGTGAACTGCGGGATTTGCGGGGCGTTCTGGGGTCTGAATTAAGCGAAGAGCTCCCCAGCCTTCGGGCATCACTGGACTCACTCAGACAGCAGGTGGCCGTCACAGAAAGCCTCAGGGAGCATCTGGGTAAGCCAAGTCTGATTGGCCACATGAATGTTGACTCTGTTTACTTGTAGAGAGCTACTGAACAAGATGGGTGAAACTTGAAATGCACTCTTCTACGTTTGTGAATGCAAAGGTTTTTGGCTTCACAAGTTCAGTGTCACACATTGTGTTCAAAATGCATGACCTTTACGTGGGTCAAAGAGATGGGACTTGACTAAGAGATTGTGTCTGGCTCCCGAACAACACTAAGAAGGCTGTTCCTGACTCTAAATTGCCCAAAGGTGTGAGTAACCCCTGTGATGCTAGAACAGGCTCCAACAACCCCATGACTCGACATAGGACAAGCAGTTTGGAAAATGGGTGTTGTGTTTTCAGTCTTATTGCAAGGGGAGATATAGTGGGCATTAGAGTAAACCAGGGGTGGCTAACCCAGCTCATAGAGGACTACCTTCCTGCAAACTTTAGTTCCAACACACCTGGCTGTTGTTTTCAAGTAATACTGAGCACTTTTGTTTGATTAGGGTTGGAAATAATGGCTTGTTTCCACCGAGCGGTAGAGTACAGTATGGTACGCAATTATTTCCGTTTCCACAACACTGTCAAAAGTTGTGAATGGTACCAAAATGCCGAACAGTACCGTACCACTTTTTCGGTACCCTTCCGTTGGGGTACCTAGCACAGTGGTAAGGTACCTAAAGGGTGGAGCTAGACTCACTGCAGAACGTTGATTGGTTGACAGAGAATCGTCACTTGCACGTGCTACAAGGGGAATGACAACATAAGAAGCGCCATTTTTTAATATACAGTTGAAATATAATACTACTGTTATTGTGTCACGAAATGTAGTTTTAAGAGTTTTCCGTCGAGAATGTAGTTGTTTAAAGCTCAAATCTGTGGTTTATTTATAAAGATTTATGAAAATTTGATCCAGGTTGTGAGATCCATTCCAGGCGATCACCGGGCGCTCGGCACTCATGTACCCCGCCTGGAACAGCCTTTCCTCGGCTAGTCGTTCTTTAGTTTGCCGCTGACTCTGACGTCTCTGTAGTGGTTAAACATGAGGTATAATTCGTCTTGTGTAGACCAAACGGGCGATCTTTGGTCTCGTGAATCTATCATTTGTTCCCTGGCCAGTTGTTTTGGCTGAGGGCTAAGTGAAGTTTCACAACTTTATATATTTAGGCTATTTAACTTTACCGTTGTAACGTCAGTTAAACTAGAGCGCTGACTTTGTACAAATGCACATATTACCTGGACCATATTAATATGTTTAATATTAACGTAAAATAGGCAGGGTTGTGTTTTATATTTCGTTTTGTTATAAATAGGCTAATGTTATACATGCAGTGAATATAATCAATACGCGTTGCCTGCACCACATCTGTGTGGCTATAATGTTTAAGATTTCTTTAAATGAAAATGAAAAGAGGCAGAGTGGTGTTTTAGAACATATTTCGTTTTATTGTTGCCTAAAATGTACATACAGAGATAACCGGAGTAGCAGAGCGAGCTAAGTGACGCTTTCAAGAACGCGCTGTTCCATTTGCAGAACTACCGGACTCGCGTCCTCGGGAGTCATTCTCCTGAGTCGGACTTGATAGGCTACACCACGCCTATCAAGTATGGTACTGCTGGCGGTGGAAACGCAAGCCGAATCAGGGTTTACCGTCCCGAATCGTACTGTACTGTACCGTACCGTACCGCTCGGTGGAAACGAGCCATAAGTTCTGCAGGTTGGTAGCACAAATGGTCCTCTATAGACAGCTTTACCTTTAGGCCAAAGGTCAGCTCATGTAGTTTTTACTGGTTTAGGCATTTGAAGGCTACTATTTTGCCCTTTTGTGGTTTACTGTTGTCGCAGTCAGGACCGGGTGAAGACAATCCGGCGCTCTGGGCAAAATAGGAATATGCCGCCCCTTACGTTCAAATTTTTAAGAGAAAAAGGCCAATTTATCACATATTGACCCCTACTGTTGACTTAAGACATGTGTAATGAATTAAAACAGTTGACCCACCATTTAAAAGACGACATTTCTTGCTTTGGCTACTGCGAACTCTTCAATTATCTTGGAGTAATCCAATTTGCGACAGATTTGGTGCTCAATTGAAATTTCGAAATGATCTTGTGACACTGGCTACGTCGTTTACATGCACAACTTTTGTTTCAATTGGACTGAATTCATTCTGATTGATGAATCCGAACGTAGTGTTTACATGAATGGTTTACATCGGGTTGATGTGTACACAAGCTTCAAATCTGAATAGATGTTTTGACATGCGCACACTGCACAAATATACAGTTTCCCGCTCTTTGAGCATAATAACTATTCTCCTACATTGGTTCTTTATTTATTTTATCCGTATCTGGTCATAATTTGGTGACAATGAGCATATGAACCGTTGTGCCGCTGAGTCTGAAACTGGTGGGCCGCTGTCCGGCTCCACTTCACAGACGCAGTGAAAGGAGAATTAAAGAATGACGGGACACTCATTTATACGACACTTTATTCAACAAGAAGAGCGGCTCGTTCCGCTCGTCATTCGTCATTAGGAATAAACCACCCCTTTCAATCCGATCGAAATTTCATTTGGATCGAGCTCAATCGAATCAATTAGTGTTTACATGAAGGCTTTATGGATTATTTGGTTGCATGTAAACGTAGCCATTGTCGATCACAGATAGTTCTTCACAAGTTTGAGATGCCCGTGCTCGTCATGGTGCGGCGCCCTCTAGTGTCTGGTGCCCTGGGCAATTGCCCAGTTTGCCCAGCGCTTCCACCAGCCCTGGTCGCAGTAATGCAAGAACTTTTAAAGGTGTTTTAAATTTTGTTCCTTGAGCCCTCCTTACTGCAAAGTTTAGCTCCAACCCTAATTAAACCTGATCAAGGACTTCAGGAGTACTAGAAACCCCCAGATAGGTCTGTTGAAACAGTTTGGAGTTAAATTCTGCAAGAAAGTGGCCCTCCAGGACCAGGACTGGACACCCCTGGTTAAAGCTAAGTTGTTATTTTTCAGTGAAACGCAAAATAAAGCAAACAGTCAGTTTGCATACCATGATAGTTAATTAGTTAATTAGTTAATTAGTTAATCGAATAGGGCTTATTACCAGTCTCACACCATACAATAATATCCAGATGTATCCTCTTTATAGAGCTGTAACAGTAGCTGTGTATGTGTTTGTGTCCCTCAGGTGCGTTAGAGCAGACGTGTCAACGTCATACACGTTTGTTAGACATCCACGTGGAACAGCTGCAGTGTAACGAGCAGCGTGTCCGCCAGCTTGAGTCCACCTCCTTTGATGGGAAGCTCATCTGGAAAGTGCGTGATTACTGGCACCGGAAAGAAGCTGGCATCGCCCTCAACTCCACCCCCTTCTACACCAGTCGCAGCGGCTACAAGCTTAGCCTGCGGGCTTACCTTGGCGGGGACAACTCAGGGAGAGGCACTCACATGTCGCTCTATGTCACAATAATGCGCGGAGACTTCGACTCCCTCTTACCATGGCCGTTTCGTCAGAACACAACGTTAACATTGCTGGATCAAAGCGGCACTAGGAACCACTTGAGCAGTACTTTCACCCCTGATTCCAGCGATAGCTTTCGCCGGCCAACATCTGATGCTAATGTGGCCACAGGATTCTCACGATTCATATCCCACAGTGATCTGGAGGTCCCTCGGAACGTCGTTTATCTGAGAGACGACACACTGTTCATCAAAGTAAAAGTGGACACAACTGGATTAGAGGACTTGTAGCGCTCCCAAAACAGTGTCCTGGAGTCACTGTAGCAGGATATAGCAGGATTCCTCAAATCCTACCCTGCTGAGTTCAGCTCAAACCCGGATAAAACTCACTTACCTGTAACTCTGAAGAGCTTGTTCAGGTGTCTTTAACTGCGTTTCCACCGCAGGAACTTCCCCCAGGAACTAGGGACTCTGTGGTGAGACTCGGTGTGTTTCGACCGCAGGGACCAGGGTCTAAAAATGTCCCCCTCAGAAAGTCCCTGCTCACGAGGTAGTACTTTTTCAAAGTTCAGCAACTTTCGGAGGTGGGAGTTGGGCGCTGAACTTGCTGATTGGTTGAGTCCATGCAGCATTTTCTTTCAACCACCATTTTTGTGCAGTGAGAGTTGTTTGCTATTCGAATCAAAACAAGGGAGTTTAAAAAATACGACTGGGATGAGCAGTCGCACGCAATCCTAAGTCACCGGACTAATTTGCCTAATCTTCACGGTACTTTAGACCGCAATGGAAACACAACAGCAACAGGTCTGGGGGGAAAAAGTTCCTTGGACAAATTGTTCCGGGCAATTTTGGTGGAAATTTGGCTTTTGATTAGCGTTGGATCTAAACTCTGCAGGACAGTGGCCCTCAAGGACCGGATATGAGGAATCCCTAGTGTCACATAATATTCGGGTGAAGACATTTGTTGTAGTAACACTGGTCATGTTTACATCCACAGATTTGAATCAGTCTAAATCATTTCAAATCAACTGAAGGTTCTGATTGTACTGCTCATATGTGCCATATTTATAAAAATATCAGTTTGCATGTGCATGAATGAAATTCTGGACATGAGAAGAGTATGAAGTGTTTCTAAAAGGCCCAAAGTATAATTGTTTATGGAGTTATGATGGCTACTGGTTATTTCCAGCCAAGATCCGTTTCTGCAGCGTGGGTCAGTGGCTGCTTGCTTAAGGGAGCTCATCTTGTCATAGTGATTGGTGCAGACCGTAGCGCACACGTCTGGAGACCCGGGTTTGATTCATACCTGGGTCATGTCTTGATCTCCTATCCCGATCTCTCTCCCCTGTTTCTCTGTCTCTACAACTTAAAAAAATTAAACATTGATGCATTGATGAATCATTCAATAAGGTCAATAACACACATTTAGAAAATAGGTTGAATTTTCATCTTTTTTACTTGCTTTTTCTCCCCTCTTTTGTGTCCTGAAAACAGCAATGCTGTAAATTATTGTTTTTGACTTACCACTTGAGTTAATAAAGAAAATCTGGACTCTTCAAGCATTGGTTCTTGATGCCTGCTGGACGCTATCGTTACAGCATTTGTTGTGGAAAAGGGGACAGCAGTTTTTTTTAAGCTCATTGGTCATGGCTGTTATTGTTTTCAAGTTAAAGTTAGTTCAGCTGACAGTATTTATAGCTAGTTGTCTGAATAGCTTGCTGGTTTAATAAGGCATCCCAGTGTATAACCGGCATGTTCTAACATATCTAAAAACATTTGCTTAGGAGACAAGACAAAGGAGACAAGAATCAGAAGCTAAGTGAACTCTTATGGAACATTTCTTGCCAAATAGGGAGTCCCTTCTCCCAACCAGTTCCTCACTCACTAAGCCATGTTAATTGTAGAGATGCACATACATGTGCTGTGTGGGTCTGTGCTCTTAACACATATGCAAGGTCATTTTGAATCAAATTACAAAATAAGTTTTCATTGCAACTATTTTTCCACTTAATGGATAGATCTTTCATTCCAATCATTAGACGCAATCGTTGGACATGCAATGACTTTTGTAATAACAATTCATATAAACATCTATTTGCAAACAAGTGTTACTTTACCTCTAGTGGACAAAAACTTGGACCTCTTCACTATTTTGATTCCTAGATTGATGATGGTTGTTGTTGTGCACCTCTGTTTTTTTTTTTATGTGTATTGTTATTTTACATTCGTTAACACTTTATTTTGATAGTAACTTTGAAATTATGTGTCAACTAATTGTCATTAGAGTATTACGTAGTAGACTGTCTGCTTATCTCTTTATTTTGATTCTCCTTCAACAGACATTCAACTAACTATTAGTAACTTTGCAACTACATGTCAACTTATTCTACTCACCCAAACCCTAACCTAACAGTATACTAATACTCTAACGATAGTTAGTTGACATGTAGTTGCATATTAATGAGAGTTCGTTGAGATTAAGTCACAAAGTTACGTATAGTTAGAAGAACGTCTAAAGTAAACTATTGAAATAAAGTGTAGCCTTACATTTATGTTTATTAGTAAAGTAATCCCTGTTATACGTTGCAGTTGTGATCAAAATACGAAATATATATTGTAATAAAGAGCAAGCACATTTTGAAAGCCCGGAATTCACACCTAGATCACGTGCACATATTGTGTGTATATTTTCTCAGAGCATGCAATCTTCATATCCATTTCCTCCCACAAATTTCTTCTCTACTTGTCCCCAGTAATGTACAGACCTGCATTGAAAGTGTTTGTACCCAACCCTCAAGCCTCAATGTGAAGTATGATACTGACACAACCGTATAAATAGGTACATTATTACAGGCAGGCAACATGACACCGGCATGGGTGCTCGTGCTTTGTGTGGTGGGTGACGGGACAATAGCCGCTCATATGACGATGAGCCCCACTTGCTATTCATAGATATTGTCTACAGCTACGTCTAGCTGTTGTCGACTGGAGACTATCGTACGTGTGCAAGCGTTTCAGATAAAACAGCTACAAAGATGTGGAAGAGAGAAAAAATGTGGATGATTAAGCGTAAGTCACATTTTGGATGCATGTAATGCCATTGCTTGTGATGGAGATGTAGTGATAAACATCAGAACTGAGTTAGTCCTTTAACCACTAATTTTAGACAAAAAAAGACACAAACAGAATCGTTGTGTGGAGGTATTTGAGACTTGATGTTTCATGTCTGATTTGTGTTTCAGCACCTACTGAGCACCCAAAGGAGTCGAAATACAGGCCTGTGCTGGAGGTATTCCCCTTCACAAACAAACACACCAAACCCATTTACACCCAGCTTGTGGAAAGTCCCGTACTCTTGTCTGTTTGCGGACGAGAGAAAAAAGAGTGCTGCCAGGCAGTTGCATTGTTCAGTGATCTTGAATGGATCGCCACAACCACGTCCTCTCTCTGCACAACCTTGACCATTTTTGGCAGGTTTGGGATGCAGTTTGGTTCACAACAAAGCAATGTTCATTTCTAATGCACAGTGAACACAGTTGCCATCAGCGTTATTTCAGTTTAGAACTACAATTAAAATCATTAAAAAAACAGTAACACTTTACTCAGAGCCTTTATGTATAATGCATTATAAAGGAATTCATAAAGAAAGTTATAATACAATATATCTTTACATGAAAAATTGTAACCAAAGATGAAATGCATTATAATATGCAGATTCCTTGTTACGTCTAAAATTGGTTGTTTGTCGTGTTTTTTTCAATGTATTAAACTTTCTGAAAGTGTAATAATGAATAGACAAGTATTATAATGTTTTAGCTACAATTATTAATTAAATCATAAAATGCATTAAAAGGTGCATTACAAGGTGTAATTAATGCATTAAAAATACTTTAATAATGCATTATAAATAAAGGCTTTAAGTAAATTTGTTACCAAAAAAAAATATTTTTGTTACTTTAAATAAAGCTGTTAACTGAAGTTAAATAAAATATATATTTTTTAAACTCTAGTTGTCAAGGCAACATTTGCCATTTTCATTTAGTTAGTATTTATATAGTAGTAGTTATAACTTGATAGTACAATAACTAAAGCTAAAACTGAAATAAAATTAATAAACCGTATAAAGCATCAAAATAAAGAGTTAGCAGACATTAAGCAGACAGTCTACTAATACTCTAATGATAGTTAGTTGACATGTAGTTGCAAAGATACTTATAGTCAAGTCACCTTCATTTATATAGCGCTTTTTACAATACAGATTGTTTCAAAGCAGCTTTACAGAGATAATAATGAATGGAACAGAAATTGTTTTGGCTGTACAGCAGCTCTAGAAGAAAGCTATAGTCCAGCTTACGTAAGTTTTTGATTGATTCATTTCTGTTGTAAAAACCATTAGTTATTAACTCAGGGGCCGCTTACACGACACCGCGTTCAACTCAAAACAGAAAACGAAATAGTTTTTTTGAAATAACTTTGAAACAAGTTTTGAAAATGATACCGTTATCATCTCCGTGTAAACTTCAAAAACGTGCATCTGTGAGAACGGTGACGGCATGCATATGGGTATTAAGTGTTAGGCTATGCACTTTTGAATGCGTATGTGCTCGGAGTTTCGGAGAGTCTAGTTGACACAATCTCTGCTGACAATTCAGGGATGCGTTGTGGTCGTGTCTAGGCGCAGGTCCACCATCTGATCTGGATACAGCCTGGATCCGGCTGACTACAGTAAACCTCAGAATAAACGGAAAGACTATCATTAGCGTAGATGCCATTCTTCTTATGATGTAACGAGTACATCAGGTGTTGTAGGAAGTGTTCCCGGTTCCGGCTGACCTAATTTATGCAGCCTAATAATCATTTAACTGATTTATATAATAGGAATGTATAATTTTCTATGTGTATGCCAGGTCAAAGAGATTTGTTTTTAGTCTAGATTTAAACTGACAGAGTGTGTCTGCTTCCCGGACAATGTTAGGAAGACTGTTCCAGAGTTTTGGTGCTAAATAGGAAAAGGATCTACCGCCTGCAGTCGATTTTGATATTCTAGGTATTATCAACTGGCCGGAACTTTGAGATCGTAATAGACGTGAAGGACTATAATGCGTTAAGAGCTCGCTCAAGTACTGCAGAGCTAAACCATTTAGTGCTTTGTAAGTAATCAGCAATATTTTTTAATTTAAATTTAAATAGGGAGCCAATGCAGTGTTGACAGAACCGGGCTAATATGGTCATACTTCCTGGTTCTGGTAAGAACTCGAGCTGCAGCGTTTTGGACCAGCTGTAGTTTGTTTATTAAGCGTGCAGGGCAACCACCCAGTAGAGCATTACAATAATCTAGCCTTGATGTCATGAACACATTAACACATTTTCTGCATTTGTCAATGAGAGCATATGAGGTAATTTAGATATATTTTTAAGATGGAAGAATGCAGTTTTATAGACACTAGAAACATGGCTTTCAATTGAAAGACTTGACAGAGCAGACATCAAGTGTTTGACAGTATTCTAGGTTAGTACGTGCAGAGGTTTTTTGTCCAATAATTAGAAAATCTGTTTTTCAGAAGTAGTAGGAAATTACTAGTCATCCAATTTTCTTTATATCAGCTATGCACTCCATAGTGAACCATCGATATTAAGTGTCACCCATCCTGCTTCTGTAGAAATGATATCAGTGCATGCATGAATAAATTTAAATATGTTAATAGCAATATCTTTGTGTTTTGCCCAGAGTTTAGTCCCCCGTGACCCTATGAGCAGGTTCAATCTGAAGAGAAGTTCCCCTAAAGATGAGTTCCCAAACCTGGACAGAAACCGCACCCTCATGGGCCGAATCCTCGACCTGCACATGTACACGCGACAGTTCAACCGGGCGACAGAAAGCGGGGTCATTTTTGATGATATCATACGCCCTGGACTCGAGGATCCGGGTGAGTTATTCTTTGACATTAACTGGATGAATTTTCAGAAATACTGTTTTTACACATTTCACACAAGCCGTCAATTCATAGAATGAGTCATAATCTCCACTGAACGGTTAGCAGGTTGCAGACTGCAGAGAAATGAAACCAGAAGCTCAACTAACACTTCTCTGAATGATTTATTCGAGCTATGGGAATAAAAAAGAGGTGCAAATACACAGATGACACATGATCCACTAAATCACAGGGTTAAGACTTTGAACATGTAATCATGTATTATTTAATTTTCCATTGATTTCTATTGTGTTTACATTACATGTAAATGTTCACTATTACCCTCACATAAATGTTTTTTTTTTTTCACATCTGAAGACATCATTACTATGTTTATTTAGTCCTTTGTCTCATGGGAACCCTTGTGAAAAAGAAGTACACTTAAGAATACTTTTAAAAAGAGTACTTATTACAGAAAGAGTAATAAGTACTGAAGAGACTCGAGTGAATATCAGGTCCTGGTCCATATATCTGTGTACCCCTGGGGTTTCATGAAGGTACTTCATGGTGTTTAAATTATGTGGACTTTTTAAAAATTATTATTATTGTTTGGGGTCCCTGTGAGGGAAAAGGTTGGCAATATTTTTAAGTTATGCATTTTCTGCCTTAAATAGAGTCACACCTTTCTCTCTGTATAAAAAATCAAATAAGAATAATTTACAAATATTAATCATGCTTTGCATTTGTAAACCCTGTCCTTTCATGTTGTATTTTAGATCTTGTGTGACTTTGTCTGACAGGACAGTCCGTAGGACCAAAAGCAGTCGGCTGTTTAGCTGGAGATGCTCAATCATATATCCTGTTCTGTGACTTTTTTGACCGTATTATCGAGTCTTACCACGCCTACAAGGTCACCACCGACACTGTACAAGAGAGCGACTTCAATTATGACAACCTGAAGGTACGAAGAAAAGAATAACTAGTAACATCTCTTAAATGTCTCAACAGTGAGGTTAAATGGAGACCAAATGCACACTTTTGCTAAAGTATCCTGATGTTTTACCTGAGAAAAAGACTTGTGTCTCCTCAAGAGTTTCAGAGATTTCAACCATGTCAAAGTGCAATGATAAGTCAGATATAAACTCTGCTATGCTATCCACTTGATTTTACAGCTCCATACTAGCTGTGCCAGCAATTTTACTCACATTTTATATAGTTTTAGGAGACGCTCCTCCATTAAGAATCTTTCCTCTCAGGGAAAATTTTTTGATTATACTATAGTCATGAGAGATAGTGCTAAATCTGTAGTGTCAGCATGCTGTGGAAGAGTAAAGTCTGTGTTTATGTGTGTAGGGAGGTGATGACTTTGACCAGGCATATGCTTTGAGTTGTGAGGTGACTGTGGGCCGCAGCATAGAGGATTACTCCTTCCCTACACACTGCAGCAGAGGGGAGCGCAGACAGCTCCTCACACTGGCCAAAACAGGTACTGCAGTTAAAACATGATCATGGGTCTACTAGGTGTGTCCAATCCTGTTCCTGGAGGGTCACTGTCCTGCAGAGTTTAGCTCCATACCCAATCAAACACACCTGAACCAGCTAATCAAAGTCTTACTCGGCATACTAGACACTCCCAGGCAGGTGTGTTGAGGCAAGTTGGAGCTAAACTGCAGGACAGTGGCCCTCCAGGAGCAGGTTCGGACACCCCTGACTTTATGCTAATTTATTACATAGCTCTGTGGAATACTTGGTTCTGATTGGTCAATCGCGCCATCCAGCTGTGTGTTATTCCTAGATAACAACTGCTAAAAAGACACAGGCTCATCCGGGTTACTGTAACAGTAAATGAAGAGATTATCGATCACAAGTTCAGTATGGTGTACCACAAGGCTCAGTACTAGGACCGCTGCTGTTCACTCTGTACATGCTACCCTTAGGAGATATCATTAGGAAGCATGGCATCAGTTTTCACTGTTATGCTGATGATACTCAGCTCTATATTTCTTTAAAACCTAACGAAACTTACCAATTCACAAAATTAACGGAATGCATAGCTGATATAAAAAATTGGATGACTAGTAATTTCCCACTACTAAATTCTGAAAAAACAGAGATTCTAATTATTGGACAAGAAACTTCCTCACGTAATAACCTAGAATACTGTCTAACACTTGATGGCTGCTCTGTCAAGTCTTCGTCATTGGTTAGGAACCTGGGTGTGCTCTTTGATACCAATCTCTCATTTGAAAGTCACGTGTCTAGTATCTGTAAAATCGCATTCTTCCATCTTAAAAATATATCTAAATTACATCATATGCTCTCAATGACAAATGTGGAACAGTTAGTTCATGCGTTCATGACCTCAAGGCTAGATTATTGTAATGCTCTACTGGGTGGTTGCCCTGCACGCTTAACAAACAAACTACAGCTGGTCCAAAACGGAGCAGCTCGAGTTCTTACCAGAACCAGGAAGTATGACCATATTAGCCCGGTTCTGTCAACACTGCATTGGCTGCCTATTAAATATCGTATACATTTTAAAATATTGCTGATTACTTACAAAGCACTAAATGGTTTAGCTCCGCAGTACTTGAGTGAGCTTTTAAAGCATTATAGTCCTTCACGTCTATTACGCTCTCGAAATTCCGGCCAGTTGATAATACCTAGAATATCAAAATCGACTGCTGGCGGTAGATCCTTTTCCTATTTAGCACCAAAACTTTGGAACAGTCTTCCTAACATTGTCCGGGAAGCAGACACACTCTGTCAGTTCAAAGCTAGACTAAAAACATCTCTTTGGCCTAACATACACATAACACACTATAGACTTCTATAATTCAATGTTAGGCTGCATAGATTAGATCAGCCGGAACCGGGAACACTTTCCCATAAATCCTGATGTACTCGAATGAGCGGCCGGAGCGCGTTAAGGGTTTTCTGTTAGAACGGTGTCGTCTTAGCGGCCCCTAAGTTAATAACTAATGATCGTTGCGACGGAAGTCAATCAATCAAAACTAACTTTAGCTGGACAATAACTTTATTCTAGAGCTGCTGTAAAGCCAAAACAATCTCTGTTACTTTAATTTCCTATTATCACTGTAAAGCTGCAATGAAACAATCTACATTGTTAAAAGCGCTATATAAATGAAGGTAACTTGACTTGACTTGACTTGAAGCCAGCGCTATACGCTTGCTAGGAACGATTTTTCTTCGTGGAAGTTTTGCATTTGGTGAGATAATAAAATATTAAAACTCAGTCGAATCAATATTTTGTGCACAATTATTTAATTATGCCATCCAGTATCGTGGCCTTGCTCTATCTTGTTTCACACAAACGCTCTGCTGCCATTTTGTGACTATTGTTTTGTAATTATAAGATATTAATTATAAGATAACAAACAGGTACAATTTTAAAACAGTTTACAGTTTTTTTCAATTGTTTACACGCAATTTTGAAAACCGGGTTCTTTTTTTCAAAATATAATCACAATTATCCAAACACCACACTCGATTTGCATAATTCCTAGATTGTTTGCAAAATGACACACTTCTCTCAAAACATACACACTTCAGTCAAAAGATATACACATATTTGTGAAAATGCTATTAGTTTTTTTATTTAACCAACACAGTCCTCAATGATCAGACACTATTGCAGCCAGTTTCACACGGCTGTGATAAATAAAAAACACATTTGAATTTTTTTTACATTTTTACATTTAGTAAAAAAAACTATTTTTAGGAAATAGCATGTGCTAGATTTTTGGCCAGACATTGTTATGTAAGTGATAATTTAGATGAAAAAAAAAAAATAGTGACAAACCCACAACATTCTTCATGATTAGTTTGAGATATAGGGAGAATGTACACAAATAGGCCTACTATAAACTTGCCAAGCACTGCACAACACTGATTTCTGCAGACTCATATTTCAAGTATTTATTTACACTATTTCTTACCATAATCAGTTACAGTAATCAACCAACAAAGAAATCAATGAAAAAAATAAAATCTGTAGACAAATAAAAATTACTGCATGAAGTACATACACTTTGACTCTGAAGAAAAACTACTGTAAAAGCAACAAGAAGTATCAACCAGAGATTTAGTTGATCTCTTTGTCCAGCTTCCATCAGTGTCAGTCCATGGTTGATAACACGGTCAATAAGTGTTGCACGGATTTCTTGAGTCAAATTTGGTCCTCGTCTTCTTTGTTCAGATTCTATCAACTCTTCAAGTCCTTCTCTACCTCTTCCTAGGCCTCTTCCTCTATCTCCTTCTTCTGCTCTTCCTCTATCTCCTTCTTCTCCTCTTCCTCTACCTGGGCCTCCTCCTCTACCTCCTCCTTCTCCTCTTCCTCTACCTGCATGGGCCTCCTCCTCTACCTCCTTCTCCTCTTCCTTTACCTGGGCCTCCTCCTCTATCTCCTTCTCCTCCTCCTCTACCTCCTTCTCCTCCTCCTCTACCTCCTTCACCTCCTCCTCTACATCCTTCTCCTCCTCCTCTACCTCCTTCACCTCTTCCTCTACCTCCTTCTCCTCCTCCTCTACCTCCTTCTCCTCTACCTCCTTTTCCTCTTCCTTTATCTGGGCCTCCTCCTCTACCTCCTTCTCCTCCTCCTCTACCTCCTTCTCCTCCTCCTCTACCTCCTTCACCTCCTCCTCTACCTCCTTCACCTCCTCCTCTACCTCCTTCTCCTCCTCCTCTACCTCCTTCACCTCCTCCTCTACCTCCTTCTCCTCCTCCTCTACCTCCTTCACCTCTTCCTCTACCTCCTTCTCCTCCTCCTCTATCTCCTTCTCCTCCTCCTCTACCTCCTTCTCCTCCTCCTCTACCTCCTTCTCCTCCTCCTCTACCTCCTTCTCCTCTTCCTTTACCTGGGCCTCCTCCTCTACCTGCTTCTCCTCCTCCTCTACCTCCTTCTCCTCCTCCTCTACCTCCTTCACCTCCTCCTCCTCTTCCTCTACCTCCTTCTCCTCCTCCTCTACCTCCTTCACCTCTTCCTCTACCTCCTTCTCCTCCTCCTCTACCTCCTTCACCTCTTCCTCTACCTCATTCTCCTCCTCCTCTACCTCCTTCACCTCCTCCTCTACCTCCTTCACCTCCTCCTCTACCTCCTTCTCCTCCTCCTCTACCTCCTTCTCCTCCTCCTCTACCTCCTTCTCCTCCTCCTCTACCTCCTTCTCCTCCTCCTCTACCTCCTTCACCTCTTCCTCTACCTCCTTCTCCTCCTCCTCTACCTCCTTCTCCTCTACCTCCTTTTCCTCTTCCTTTATCTGGGCCTCCTCCTCTACCTCCTTCTCCTCCTCCTCTACCTCCTTCTCCTCCTCCTCTACCTCCATCACCTCCTCCTCTACCTCCTTCACCTCCTCCTCTACCTCCTTCTCCTCCTCCTCTACCTCCTTCACCTCCTCCTCTACCTCCTTCTCCTCCTCCTCTACCTCCTTCACCTCTTCCTCTACCTCCTTCTCCTCCTCCTCTACCTCCTTCTCCTCTACCTCCTTTTCCTCTTCCTTTATCTGGGCCTCCTCCTCTACCTCCTTCTCCTCCTCCTCTACCTCCTTCTCCTCCTCCTCCTCTACTTCCTCCTCCTCTACCTCCTTCACCTCTTCCTCTACCTCCTTCTCCTCATCCTCTACCTCCTTCATCTCCTCTTTGAGCTCCCCCTCTTATTCTCACTCTTCTTCTTCTAGCTCCTTCCATTTTTGTTGAAGACAGGTGAACTCACCTGCTGCCTTTTATAGCACACCTGAGTGCTGCGTTTTCAAATTAGCACACGTGTGCTTCCACACCTGGTGGATGTGCATATCCAATTCATTCATTAGTGTGGTCAATGGCAAACCGGGGCTTTGTAATGACAAGGAAGTAACCTCACAATCCTTAACTGTGTCTAAGGTGTGAAAATGTGTGTAGAGTTTTACAAATTACTGTGTGTAATGTTTTGCAAAAAGGGTGAAGCTGACAACGTGCTTACAATTGTGCAAATCTAGGCTGGTGTTTTGCTCCTTGAGTGTAAGGTTTTGCTAATAGTGGGAAAGTTTTAATTTTAGTGTGTAAGCAATTGAAAAAAACTGTAATGTGAAATCAATATTTTTTATCTCCATAATTATGTGGTGAAATGCTGTGTAATAAGTTGTCTGACTGTATACCGTATCTCTTAAATGTCCGTCTAGTTTGAATTGCCGCGTTAGCAACTGCTCTCTCCGCGGAAGCTTTGCGTTTAAAGACCTAATAAAATATTTAGACTCAGATCAATATTTTGTCTAATTATTTACTTACGTGGCAAGTAAGTAGCTGTGTAATAAGCAGGATGATGTAGATCCAGCCGGTTGTTCTCTCAAAATAACCCCCTTCAGGCTAACGCAAGACCCCTCCGCTTCGCTTTGGGGTCCTCATCACCCTGTCAGGGGTTTATTCTGAGATAACAACCGGCTGGATGTACATTATCCCTTACTTCACTTGTTTTGTAGCTTTGGAGCAGTTGGCTGAGGATCTGCCAGGAAAGCTTTACTCCATAGATGAACTCAGCCATGAGACTGAAGACCGAGGGGTTGTGATGGACGCTCCACCATCTTTTCTGATGAAGATCGGTGTGGCTCGTGACTGGCCTGATGCGAGGGCTCTGTGGTTGGTTAGGGTTCATAAATTGTGGTTAAATAATGTTAACCATTTCGCAATTTTTGCTTATATGTTTTTGCCTCCAATCAGGTTGAGCAAGGACGGGACCCTGGCTGTCTGGGTTAACATGGAAGACCATCTGAAACTAGTGTCTTATAGAAGTGATGCTTGCTTACAAGAAGCATTTAAAACTATCTGCATCAATGTGTTGAAGGTTTATATCAATCGACTACCTTAAACAATATCATGTTGCCATGTTGGTAACACTTTACTTGAAGGGGTGTTCATAAGACTGACATGACACCTTCATAATCATGACATGACACATGTCATGAATATGAAGGAGGTTTCATGCATGTTTATGACAACTGTCATTAAGTGTCATCCGCTCAATTATGACATTTTTAATGCAAATATGACATTGTTTGAGATGTCTTTCTTATGACATGACAAACCAATACATCATAACCTGTCAGTGTCTTTGTCATGACAACTTGACATTACTAAGACAACACAACCTGTCATAAATATGTCATAAACATGACATTGCAGATTAATGTTTATGACATATTTATGACAATTTATGTTGTTTTGGTAATGTCAAATTGTCATTACCAAGACACTGACAGGTTATGATGTATTGGTTTATGTCAAGTTGTCATAACAAAGACATCTCAAACAATGTCATATTTGCAGTAAACATGTCATAATTGAGCGAATGACACTTAATGACAGTTGTCATAAACATGCATAAACCCTCCTTCATATTCATGACATGTGTCGTGATTATGATGTCATGTCAGTCTTATGCACACCCCTTCAAGTAAAGTGTTACCGATATGGGTTCTATGAGAAGACAAAAGGTCTTAATATTGAACCCTGAGGCATGCCATATTCTATATAGTCTATGCTGCGCACACCAACAATCTAAAATGTGTGTTTTTTTAGATGGAGGCAGTATATAATAAACGAAGACACCCATTTATCTGGAAGCCTCACCTGGGCTGGGTGATCAGCTCTCCTGCAGAGGTGGGCACAGGCCTGAAGGCAAGTGTCACAGTGAAACTGCTACATCTCGCAGAGAACAAACGCATGGATGACATCTTGGACAGACTACGACTGCAGATGGAAGCAACAAGTATGGCAAAACTCATTCGTGTAAAATCATACATGATATCAGCCACAGTCTAACATAAAAATGTAATTAGGCTGCATTCAAAAATGTGACTAGTTCCCTAATATATAGTAGGCGAAAACGGTGTGTAAAAATAATAGGGTAACACTTTACAATAAGGTTCATTAGTGAACATGAACTAAGAATGAACAGCTTTTATTAATCTTAGTTTCAACATTTACTAATACATTATTAAAATCAAAGGTTGTATTTGTTAACATTAGTTAATGCACTGTGAACTTACATGAGCAAACTATGAACAGCTGTATTTTTATTAACTAACATTAACAAGGATTAATAAATACTGTAACAAATGTAGTGCTCATTGTTAGTTAATACATTAACTAATGTTAACTTAATAATGAACCTTATTGTAAAGTGTTACCAAGAAAAGTAAGTCTGAATTTGCAGTACTCGTAAAAGAGTAGTCAAAAAGTTCCCGGATGACCAAATACTTCCGGCAAGATTCTGAAATGCGCAATCTACTATAATAATAGACACTTAGATAATAGACAATACACAGTAATAGACACTTTACTATCCCATGAGGCAACAGCAGACGGGTTGTGAACGGCAGTGAAGCGACTAATGCTGGTAGAACGTGGCGGATGCATCACGTCCAGATTACATTCATATTATATAGGCCATACTTTAGTACTTACTCTAAAGATGTACCTACTGAGAGAAAATGTGTTTTTGGATGCAGCTTTACTTGTCTTCTGCTATAGCACTCCCATGGAACATTGTAAAAGGTTGTGAAATTTAGGACACTAATCGGGGTTGATCTCAGCATTCCTGGGGTATCTCAAATGTTCTAGTGCCACAAACAGTCCAAAACATTTTTAATAACTTTTGAACAAAATGGTATAGAAGCATTTTCGCCCTGTCTTCTTGGCCATGTCGAGCTCAGTGTACTCAGTGGTTTCAATGTCCACCATTCCTTCTTCAAATTCAATGCAACATTAATCAATTTCTGCCCAGGTGATATTCACACCAAGCTTGTAAAACAAAACCATTTGTTAATCAAAGCTCCACGAAGATGATGGCAAGAACAACAAATATTTTAATGTGATGTATAAATGAGAATAAAGCTGCCACTGTTATATTTGCATGATTGATCTACTAACCTGATTGTTTAAATAAATAAAAAAACGAACTACTCTCCTCAACTACTCTAAACAAACTTAAACTGTTGCATTGTTTTTAATACACAGGCTGTCCAGGCGTCTACAAAATCAGCAACCTGCAGACCATTGGGTTTACTGAAGTGTGGCTGACCCAGCTAGTGGTGGACGGGGTCAAACTCCTCATCCGAATGGAGAAAAGACTGGAGAACAACAGCGGCATTGATGACCTGGTGCCGACTCGGAAGTGAAGGATTGTGTCGCTCCATCGGGAGGATTGTGTTGAGAGCTGAAGTGCCATTTCTCTGAGGACAAGTCTGCCGTTCTCACCAATACTAGGATTGAAAAGGGACTTTGTTTGTAAAATATTTTTTGAAGTTAGTGGTTTATTCGCCTATGGTTTCTATCATTAAGGGTGAATCACGAAAAAACACCCTGGTAATATTTCACCCAATTCTACATTACACCCACACATATTTTCATGAAAATGTCCAAATTTTCCGTAAAATGCGATTTCTTTCTTTCTTTCGATTTTGGGCTGAAATATGAAAAGGGAATTTCTTTGTACTGTTAATGAAATTCACCCTACATACATAATTTTTGTTGCATTTGAGTTTACAGACAAGAATATTTACTATATCATAAACATAGATGATCATGTGCAAAACACAAGAACAAAATGTTCGGTTTTCCTTCAAGAACAACAAATTACTTGATATAATTACTGCAATGACGTTAGTGGGGGGGAAAAAAAGGACACGACACATTTTAGCTCAAAGACTCATTTCAAGTAAGCTTTAATGTGCTCCAGTGGGACTGAGGTCGAACCGCAGCGGCCCAAGGGATTTTCCGCAGAAATGTACAGTACAATGTCGAGAGAATAAATGGGAAAAGTGTGTGGAAGGACGAAATGTGTTGAAGAGTTAATTGCATTTTTGTTGGAGATCCTCAGCCTTCAGCTTCCTTCCCAAAGAGTTTCGTTTTGAAAAAAAGAAAAGAAATTTGTCCTGGAAATGTACCGTCACAAAGTGGAACATCACAGTTGACATTCGAACATTCAATGCCTCTCTGAGCTTTAATCACAGCTTTACCCTTATCATATGTTTAGTCACTAGTCCTTTTCCTCACACTACGGTAACTCGACCTCATCTTCCCTCAAAAGTGTGCAGTCACAACCTCTTTAATCAGCATTACAGTAATACAACATAGACAGCATTGCACATTTAACCTTCAATACTTCAGTACAAAAGAACTAGTAGAAAGTACCAGTACGAGTGGTTGTAATCCATCATTATCATCATCATCATCATCATCTTCATCACCACTTAATACAAAACAAATTACATAAAAAAAAAAAAAGTCATGCATTCTCTGGATGAACAGTTTCTACAGGTAATAAAACAAGGCATAAAATGGCTTAATAAATAAATTTCTTGTAGTTGTTAGTTGAAGCTTTTCACGTTCTGGATTCTGACAGTGTTGCTGAACTGGCTCACTCTCGCTCCACACACACACACACACACACTGCAGTGTTTCTGATGATGTTAGTCTCAGTGTGTGTTCTCTAAGGAATGTTAATGTAGACGCTCGTGTGCTATGATCTGTACATCCAAAGCATCCGCATCTGGGAGATACACTAAACACTTCATCCTCTGATGTTACCATCGCATCTAATTCTCACTCGGAATTAAAAGGATAATTCACCCAAAATGAAAGTTCAGTCATTATTTGCTTACCCTCATGTCCTTCCGTGTATGTTGTTATTTCTCCAGAGAATACAAAACGCAGCACATTTTCAGTCACAACTTACAATTTTGGATTGATACACAAAGTAATGCATGGCTATTGTGTGGAACTTTATGGTGGTGTTTTTATGTCATTTTTGGTGCTGGTCATTATGGAACAATTCTTTAAAATGTTCTTCTTTCATGAAAAATAACAGCATACGGGCTTGATCGGATGAGGGTGAGAAAATAATAGAATTTCCATTGTTGCATACACAAAAGTTGAGAACATATAAAAGAACTATTAAAACTGGGTGGTGTCAGTCTAAAAAAACAAGGGGAAAAGCAACAAACTAAACAAGTATGACACATTGAACATAATTTTTCTGTACAGAGCTCAATAGTGACTATACAACACCTCCACATAAGTAGGCTGAAAGTCTTGTTTTATACAACTCTATGATCAATTCAATACAACAAAAACATTCTAAATCTGAACTGTACATGTGGAAAAAGTCGGTTTGAAGTTCGTTACGATAATTAGCTCGACAGATTTTCTGTCCTGCCGACCCTGAAAGGGTATCGATATTATTGCAAGATGGTTGTTTTAACCAGGCGTATAATGCTAGAGGTCATGAAGATCGGGGCTAGAGCGTTTTCTCATCTTTTTGCATTCATATTTTTTGTCTCCACTAAACATTACAGCAGTAGCGTACAGAAGCAGGAACTCAAAAATGGCGCTCAAACTTCCTGGCGAAACTCCTTTTTAGTGTCATATTTTTCGAACCCTTCTCTTACAGCTTGAGCTCATTGGCAATTTTGGAAGCGATGTTCTTGAAGGCGATGGAGGTCCCCGATATGCGCTTGAAGCGGACCCCGTTGAGGGACAGGCGGGGCAGTTTGCAGACCTCCATCTCCCACTGGACGAGGCTGTCCTGCCGCGCGTCTCCGTGAACGCAGAAGAGCAAGAAGCGCTCGCGCTGCTCGTAGTCGCAGTTGTTGGCGTCCAGCACCTTGCGGATCTCTCTCATCATGTCTCCCGGCTCCATGGACGAGGTGGTCTTCATGCTCCAGGTGAAGCGCAGCGACCTCGGCTTGGAGTCGCGACCCTCCTCCTTGGGTTCTCCGGATCCGCTCCTGAGGACAAACACAGAAGCGTTCAGAGTGTCAGGTTTATCTTCATCACGGACACTACCCAGACGGCAACAGTGTCGGCCCACATCCGGTACACACGGATTCCTCACGGCCCGGATGTTGCTGTCTGGGTGAACCATGAGGTCTGCTAATCGAGTTAAGACCAGCGGTTGGTTGCATAAACTAGTCTTAAAAGTTAGTCATCTCAAGGTTTTCATCAAGACTGCCCCTAACTTTGAAGTCAGTTACATAAATTGGTAAATTGGTCTAATTAAAATTGGGAAAGCAAGACTGATTAGCCCTTGGTTACCTGCTAATTGGTCAAACTAGTTCTTAAGACAGTCTTATCATAGTGGCTAAGTGTATGCAACTGGCGCCAGGTCACACCAAGAACAACAGCTGGAAAGATTTGCTAACTATATTAGCGTCCACACCTGCAGACGATCTCGCTCTATTTATTCTAAGCGTTCGCTGCGGTTTTGTCGCCTGTCACTTTAAATGCTCAAGCTCTCTAAAGGCGGATCGATTCTGATTGGCTGTCAATGTTTTTTATCTTTCATCAGCTAGAAAAAAATCATTCTGAAAGTGATTCACGTTATCGTTATAGTTGTGTTGTAGACTCAATCGTTATAGTTATATAGTTAGAGTTTTAACCCTCTGGGGTCCTTCATTTCAGAGTCACACTCAGGACCTTTCGGTCCAAATGGTCCGGAAGGGTGGGATTAATATATATATTTTTAAAAAATCATCTTTTTTTTTTTACTTTTTTTTTTATAATATTTTTTCTTTTCTTTTTTGGTGTTTTGAGATAATTTTATGATTTATAACTAATATTTATGCAATAATTATGACCCATTTTTTCCCATTGAATATAATAGATTTTTTTATTTTTTATTTAAAGCTGTATTTCATTTTAGAGTCAAGCCTAGGCCTCATGAAAGCAATTTTTGAAATGAGATGGATGCCATCTGGTGGACAAACTGAGCATTTTAAAAATTCAAAACACATTTGTAATCTGAATTTATTAGTGTTTATGTGTATAAAAGTGTGTTTGTGTGTGTGTGTGGCTGTGTCTGTTTTGCACTCTTGATGTTTTATAGATTCACCCCTTCACTGTTGTGTGTTTTTTTTTGGATCGTGGCTGATTTGTAGATTGTACGCACAAAAAAAACTGTATTTTCACATTTTTACCAATTTCCCATTCATTTCCTATGCGGGTCCATTTGGACCCGAAGGTCCTGAGTGTGACTATTTTTTTTACATATACCAAGTACCAACAAAGTCACCAAATTTCGGACCATTCCGAGGAAAAATATTTAAATGCTTCGGGTCCATTTGAACCGAAGGACCCCTCAATAATCGTTCAAATATACTAATAGTGAAGTGTACTTAAACTCATTGACAGCCAATCAGAATCCACCCGACTTCAAAATGTTCAAGGATTAAAGCAGGCGACGACAATATTGCAGCGAACGCTCATAGTAGAAGGACTGTTATCGTGCGTTAGTTTGTACGCTACAATAGTTATCATTATTGGTGTGAACACAATCAACGCTATTATTCGTTCACGCCAAGGACGATATTAATATAAAGCTTTAATAATCGTTCTAATTATGAGAAGAGGGAAGTCACATCACAACTACAGTATAATGATAACGACAGAGAAACGGGAATCACTGTCAGAGCAAATCTTTTGCAACTGATTAACAATTAAATCATTGACAGCCAATCAGAACCCGCCGCACTTTAAAGAGCTTGAGTATATAAGGCGGCACGCAACTTAACGGCAATGCTCTAATATAAAAATCTGTTGGTTTGTTTGATAATGTAATTATGATATAAATATCGTTATTGGTGCAAACAGACCTTTAAGGGCCACCGTTCACAGCAAGGATGATGACTATAAAGTTATCATAATCATTCTAAGCCTATGAGAATAGGGAAGTGAACGACCACTGTAATGATAATGGTATCATTGGAGTCACTTTCAGCCAGATTTAACTCTTTCCCCTCCGCGGTTTATAAGAGAGTCCTTGCAGTCGTTTCCTCTTCATGGGTCGACATGTCCTTTGCAGATTTGATTGATATGCTGTTCAATGTTTGCTGATCGCTTTAGCTTACGCTTCTATGGCTTGTTTGTGGATCCGCAGATTCTGTATTTCAGAAGATGTGTAACAGCGCTCCCTACCGCGTAAACATGGATGGGAAGAGTTAAAGAGCTCAAGCTTATAAATCTCCATATGTAATAACTAGTGCATAAGAAGCAGAATGTTCTCGTCTGTCGGTGTGGCTGGTAATATATTGTAACAGTTGTCTTTATATAAGTGTTCTTGGTTTGAACAGGACTTCACAAAAATGAATAAGGTGCATGGGGGAAAAAATCAGGTGCCAATAGAGCTAAAGCATAACATACAAATTAGGCACACGATATATAATGTATATGTTCGGACGACTGCTTCTGCTTTTTTGAGGTACTAATATGTCCAGTACCGGTACTATAAATGGACTGGCAAATGAATATGGTTGTTTAGAGTGTTCAAATCTACATTAGAAAGACAGAAGACAGTTCGCATTGCTTGGAAAACATGCAAAACACACATACAATCAGAAATCTCACACACACACACAAACACTGCACAGTCGTCACCTCAACACTTGGGATCAACGCTGGCTCTGGTGGCCTGGCCTGAGGGGGCAGCAACACATGCCCCACAAGCAACAGTTTCACACCAGACACAGTCTAAAGGAATCAGGGGATCAGAGGAAACCTCACCTCAGACTGTACGCCCGACCGCGGGCCTCTCCTTCACTGGGCAACCTTGGGAAATATCAGAGGTCATATTGAGAAAGCAGTGGACAACTAAACTCTTAAACCATAGCTTAGTATAAATCAGCTGTTCTGAAAGAAACAACACAACAGATCCAGATTTAAGGCCTGTTCACACCAAAAACCATAACTATAGCGATAACTATATCAGCGTCCACACCAGAAGACATTGTGTCTTACATGAGAAGCGTGAGCTGCATTTATATCGGTTGCCACTGTGCTTTTTGATTGGCTGTCAATGTTTTTATCGTTCATCAGTACAAACAGTGGTCAACTAAGGGGACGTTTACACGACAGCGATGTGCCAAAAAACGCACAAGTTTTTCCGTTGTATTTTTCATGTACAGACGCCAATATTGTCAAAGCGATCCCCGTTCACACGACTGCGTGAAACTGACCGAAACGCTGTATTATCCATGCCAGGCCAGTAGGTGGCGATGTCACTGTAAAAACCACTACGTGCCTATAGACTGAACATGTAACGTTAATACACAACATCGTCTGAATAACGCTGATAACGGTCCTGTTTGCAAAAGTTTGTGTTTTCAGGCCCCCAAACGCCAACGACGAGTCAATGAACGGCCGAAACGCATAAAGGGCCCTATCTTGCACCCGACGCAAATGACTTTGTACACTGACGCATGTATCATTCCTACTTTGCACCCGCGCAAAGCGGACTTTTCCCTCCACAGACACACGTCGGTTAACTAAGAAATACACTTGCGCTCCCCGGGGCGGTTCAGCGCAAAGAGGAGGCGTGTTCCGGCGCAAACTTTCCCTCATGCTATTTTGCTGTTCTATAAAACAATTGCGCCACTGACCAGAAAAAAAGTAGTCTAAAGTCAGTAGCGCGTTGCGCGTTATTCATTATGCTATTTTAAGGGCGCATGCTTGGCCATAATCAATGTAGCGTGTGCACAATGCGCATACACTTTGATTCTCTCATCTAAGCAGCAGTTTTCATTTTTGCAAATCATACATTATTACGATAGATAGATAGATAGATAGATAGATAGATAGATAGATAGATAGATAGATAGATAGATAGATAGATAGATAGATAGATAGATAGATAGATAGATAGATAGATAGATAGATAATTAATTTGGGTGGGTTTCTCCATCCCCAATGTCATTTCTCTGTGTTTTACGGCCCTGACGAGAACGTTGCTCTCCTCGGCTATGAACCGCTCCTGGCGCGCGCCTGGCAAATCCGCCGTTATAATAGGAATCCGCTTTAGAACAAGCGCGCCTGCTCTTAAAGGGAATGTGAGATGACGCTCTGATTGGTTTATTTCACGTTACGCCCAAACCACACCTATGAATAATGAAGCTATTTCAGACCAACCCCTTTTAGATTTGCGCCAGGCGCAAGAGGCATTTATCCCTCCGTGAAAATAACAAACAGCGCCGGGATCCGCCCACAAAGTTACTTGCGCTTTGACACTTGCGTTTCAGATCGTTAAAATAGGGCCCAAAAGGTTTCAGTGTTTAGCTCAAGCATTCAGGATTGCTCTGATCACGACAGTAATGCTATCTATCAGGATGTGCTAGCAGTGCCACACTGAGGTGAGGTTAAGGGTTTAGAGTCAGGTTAAGGGTTAGTATTTGTTTTAGCGTTTTGTAGGCAGTTGGCATTGTGATTGACAATCTTTAGACTTTAGACAGTACCGTTCTTCTGTCGTTATTGTTATAGCCGTTGTTCAGACGTCACTGTTTTCTTACAATGAGCAAATTTACATGCAACTCACAAAAATCAGCTTATTGATTTACCCGGGATGAGAACACAATTTTATGCTTTTTCGAAGTAGTCTGGGTTTGCGATATAATTACGGTCGCTCGCAGGTTCTGTCGTTATCAGCATAGTTCAACGAGTCGCTGTTTCATTCGCAAACAGCGTCGCAGAGTTGAGTGTTTGAGCGACAGCTCTCGAGCTCTCGGTTACAAGCAGAGTTTCTAGTTTGCATGACATGTGGACTCAATAATCCTTATCTTGAGCAAAATAAGCAACCTGACATTCAGTACAATCTGTATCTTTTATTCAGAATCTTTTATCATGTGAAAAGTGATTGCAACGCTATAGTTAAAGTTGTGGAGTAGACTCTGCTATTCTCTTACAGTGAGAACATCTTCATGGTTATAGTTATCATCCTTCATGTGAACAGACCTTTAGACTTACAAACTAGATTACTTGGCGGAAGGTTTATTCAGATTTATACGAACACATCCTGCTGTTGATGGTTTCATCATGTTGGTGTTTTTATGAAAGCCATGAACCGTGTGTTACAGTGGTTTTACCACACTTCAGCGGATTGCTTGTCATGCCATTTCTAAACTGTGGGAAAATCACTGTAACACGGCCTCTTATTCCTTCATTACATCATTCGGTAACACTTTACTTGAAGGGGTGTTCATAAGACTGACATGACACATGTCATGAATATGAAGAAGGGATTATGCACGTCTATGACAACTGTCATTAAGTGTCATTCGCTCAATTATGACATTTTTAAAGCAAATATGACATTGTTTGAGATGTCTTTGTTATGACAACTTGACATAAACCAATACATCATAACCTGTCAGTGTCTTTGTCATGACAACTTGACATTCCTAAGACAACACAACCTGTCATAAGTATGTCATAAACATGACATAGCAGATTAATTATCAAACTTAAGAAAGCACTTAGCTTTATGGGTTAAGATTACATTAAACTGTCAGTGGTTGGTTTTGACATTGGCTGTCATGAGGCCATTATAACTGTGTCATGAATATTTTTCATATAAGTGCTTTCTTAAGTTTAATAATTAATCTGCTATGTCATGTTTATGACATATTTATGACAGGTTATGATGTATTGGTTTATGTCAAGTTGTCATAACAAAGACATCTCAAACAATGACATATTTGCATAAAAAATGTCATAATTGAGCGAATGACACTTAATGACAGTTGTTATAAACATGCATAAAATGTGCCAAGTCAGTCTTATGCACACCCCTTCAAGTAAAGTGTTACCATCATTCTTACAGTAGAACAGAATTAAGCAAAATGTGGGTTTGAAAGGCGGTGGACGGAGGCAAAGGACAAACTTTCTTTTGACCAGTAAAATACATTTCAAATGGAGGAAGGAGAAAAGGAACTGGATCACTACAAGACCATCAGCATTCAACATGTTCAGCAAAACTACAGCGAACACTTCACAGGTAAAGTCTGAGGACACACGGGTGGGGGAAGTGTCATCATCATCATCATCATCAGTCTGCAGGCCGTGCAAACACTCACAGAGGTGACGGATGCACAGGTCATTAGTAAGAAACACACGGGTCGAGTCTAGGGGGTGTGAGGACACAGTTCATGAGCAAGTCTGAGGGGAAAGGTCAAACTATTGAGCCCTACCTCGCCGTTCTGAAAGACAGCGTTCTACAACACAAACAAACAAACAAACAGTGTATCAAGCCAAACCCAACACTGTGCATTTCCCAACCAGCTGACGGGGTGGAGTGTGTACCTCCTGCAGGCCGACAGTAGGGGGCGACTCTGAGAGACATCTGATAAAGATCCGGCTCACTTTACCCAGTGCCCTTCACTGACAGAGTCACTGCATGCTCAGCACTGCACGCGTGTGTGTGTGTGTGTGTGTGTGTGTGTGTGGGCCACCTGGCTCGCTCTCCTCCAGACACACACTGCAGCAGGGCTGGGCATTGACACAAATGTCACGATTCGATCTTCGATTCACAAGCGATTCATTTCAAATTTTTGATTAAATTTGACTTGATATCTATTCTTTTGGATGCATATCAGTTACAGTACGTACATTTTTTTAAGAAAAAAAAACTAATTTGTTTACAAACATTTAAATTGCACATAAGGCAGTTTTATAGTAATAATAATATTGATGATGTTATAATCATCACTTTTTAATGACATTATTATGTTTCAATTCGTTTTCTGAAATATAAACATTTAAACACTGGCTATCATAAAAACTGATATATTAAATATTAAAAAAAACTAAAAGTTAAAAAAAGATGCATATGTAATATAGTGCATTTATTTATCACAATGCTCCTCTCTAGAGTTATGTTATTCTGCTGTAGAAATCGTATTATTTTTTTCAGGATTCTTCAATGAACAGAAAGTTCAAAAGAACAGAATTTATTTGAAATAAAAAGCTTTTTTTAACAATGTAAAAGTCTTTACTTTAATGCACCAATTTAATGCATCCTAGTGCATATCAATTTCTTTAAAAACAAAACGTACATACTTTTTTATTTTACCATTTGATTTGATTGTAATCTATTGACACACCTAGTTTCTCTTAGTAAAGTATTTGAAACCAAAAAGCTTTGTCATGATCTTCATCAACAGCAGAAGAATCAGAGAAAATAATAAGGATCTCAGAATATTGTCAAATCAATATGTTTGAGAGCGACTGCTTTTAGGTAATGTGCTCATTTAAGAACAATATGAACCACAACTCGTGTTGCAGTTCTTTAAAGGTGCAGTGTGTAATATTTAGGAGGATCTGTTGACAGAAATGCAATATCATATACATAACTATGTTTTCTGTGGTGTATAACGACCTTACTTAATGAACCGTTGTTTTTATTACCTTTCTCTCTACACACACCGCGGGTCCCTTACACCGACATGTTTCTACGGTGGCCCTGAGTGGACACACGCATTTCGTCACTGTGTTGTTCTTCGTGTAAAGAAGCTGCTTAAGTCAGCGAATAAAACACTGACACAATGATGAACAAGTCACCATAATATTCGCAATAACATCGATTTACTCAATAATTAAGTAACCGAATTTCTTAATTTATCTTTGTAAAGAAAGCTCATAGCTTAACTGACTACTCTCTGCTGTCTCAGACGATGACATCACTTCCTGTCGGCCACCGTAACTTCCGTTGGGTGCAATTCTCACCCTCACCACTAGATGCCGCTGAAACGTACACACTGCACCTTTAAGCAAGTAACTCCTTTTTATTCACTCATCAAAGCCAATTTTTCTTATATTAGATCAATGTTTTTTCATATTTGTGAATGTCAATCCATCTTAAACTATGACCTTGTAGTGCGCACTTAACATGCATTACATCCTCTTCTTGGATGTCTGGTAGAAGCGCTGGCAAATCAACAGAAATATGGAAATGCTCACTTTAAAGGTGCAGTGTGTACGTTTCAGCGGCATCTAGTGGTGAGGTTACGAATCGCACCCAACGGAAGTTACGGTGGCCGACAGGAAGTGATGTCGTCGTCTGAGACAGCAGAGAGTAGCCAGTTAAGCTATGAGCTTTCTTTACAAAGATAAATTAAGAAATTAGGTTACTTAATAATTCAATAAATCGATGTTATTGCGAATATTATGGTGACTTGTTCATCATTGTGTCAGTGTTTTATTCGCTGACTTCAGCAGCTTCTTTACACGAAGAACAACACAGTGACGAAACGCGTGTGTCCGTTCAGGGCCACCGTAGAAACATGTCGGTGTAAGGGGAGACAGAAATGCTCATTCTAAGGTAATAAAAACATAACGGTTCATTATGTAAGGTCGTTATACACTACAGAAAACATTTATGTATATGATATTGCATTTCTGTCAACAGATCCTCCTAAATATTACACACTGCACCTTTAAGTCAATTAAGTCACCTTCATTTATATAGCGCTTTTAACAATATAGTTAGTTTTAAAGCAGCTACTTCACACAGGACCATTGGTTCACGGGTTCAGGATCATGTTTGACCGGTGTTGTACTGAACCACAGGCCACTATGTAGAGTCCGGCCCTGACTCATACAAACCTCAGGAGCCTGTGAAGGAAAGCACACTCATGACACAGCTGAGAGCGGGCCTGGACACTGACCTCCGCACAAACTTTGAGGTGATCTTGCTGATGAAGCCCGAGGAGGCCCCGCGCCGGGCCTGGGCGAGGGCGCCGGTGTCGTGGGACAGCGTGGGCGAGGCGGGGGGGCCGTTGTAGGTGGCGCTGCGCCGGTCTCTGAGCTGCGCCCCGTGGAAGGTGCTCCGGCTCGAGGTGCCCCGGGGGAAGCGGGTCCGGTCCGGGGTCATGCTGCTGATGCTGTGCGCTGACGGAGACGTGGACGGGGCCCTGCGCGCACACACGCACGCACGCACACGCACGCACACACACACACACACACACAAAAGTGATTAAAACAAACTAACAAGTGGAACTGCACTCATAATGAGTAATCAGCTCCACAGTCTGCATGCTCACAGTTCAGCTATAACCCCAGCTGGATCTCTGATCAGGGTTATCACCAGTGCTTTAATAACAATAATAACACCTTTCATTTACAGGCGCTTTCAAGGCACTCAAGGACACCTTACAACATAAAAAGTAAATCAGTAAAACACAAAGCTATGCTAAAAGACAGATCAAACATAATCAACAAATCAAACAATCACATCACTAAAGCTGTTCTCCACAGATCCGGTTACTCTGAGCTTCAGAGAGGGACATGGACTCCACCTGGCGAGTGTGTAGCGGTGAAGAGCTGCACAGGCCCCGCCTCCACATGCACTACTCAACTTTACAGTTACTTTTAAAAGAAATGCGTTGCAATATTGTGTTACTCCCTAAAAAAGTAACCATTACATTACTTAGTGAAAGTAATGTGTTAGATTACTTTTGCATTACTTTTTCACACATGTGACCGCAAAACCAGTCACGATTAGCACGGGTTTATTAGCCAACAATACATCGTATGGGTCAAAATGATCCTTTTTTCTTTTATGCCAAAAATCATTAGGATATTCAGTAAAGATCATGTTCCATGAAGATATCTTGTACATTTCCTACCGTAAATATATAAAACATGTATGTTTGTGAGTGGATGCTGCACAATCGCGAACATTAATGCACAACTATAAAGGGGATTTTGCTCAATGAAATTCTCTTTCAGGCCGTGCAGGTGTTCACTTCTTTACAGTAAAGTGTTCACCACAGTAATGCATTCAACAACACAGTCTTTATTACATACATACACCTTCATTTTCTTGGAAATATGCATGTAGAATATTATAATAGTCTGGCCACTTTGAATATTTCCTGAGCCCTAGAGCGAAGTATGCCGAATAGAACATCTCTTAACATTACGGCTTACGTTACCCACTGTACAACTCTGTTTATTGAAAGATTAAGACACAGGTTTGTTGCGGCATGTGTTGATTTGGGGCTTTTCAGACTAGTGGCGAGAAAGCATCCAATACACACTTTCAACTGTATCTTTTATAGCACTTTATCTATTTGCGTACGAAGGTTTCAATTACAGTACACATCTTTAAAGGCTGTTTACTCAAAATGAGGTTGTTCCACTTTAGCAGCACTTACACACACCAAACCTTACAGTTTTATTCCTATCGATATTCTGAAGGATTTTACAGAGGGTTTTCTGATTTTATACAGCATTTATTTCTTTTCTTTCTGGCTGTTGACAGTATTTTCTGATTTATGGAGTGATAAAAAGAGATGGTCAAAATCCCCTTTGCCTTTAATATATCACAAAACCAAACAAGAATTTTGAACCCGACTTTATCCAATGTTCAGATTTTTGTTCTAGAAATGTATGAAAATGAGTGCATATTTAACTAGACAACACCTAATTTAAATATGTAAACATAACATTTCAGAAAACGTATTTTTTTTGCAATTGTTACTGTACTCAATGAGCTGTGTGAGTATGGAGATATCTAGCAGGCAGAAGTGTTTACTCTGTTCAGCTGTTGCCTTAAAGTAAAGCGTTTTGTTCCTGTTGAACTGTTTGTCTGTTTCCTCACATGAATGCACATGTCTGAGTGACTGCGTTACGGAGAACAGAGAGAACTTTAATCGTTACATCAAAAAAGTAACCTGATTACATAATGCATGTTACTTGTAGTCAGTGGTTAAAGTGGGATTTGGCAGGTGGGGGAACCCTCAAATTTTGTGTAAGAAATGACTCACCGTGGGACAACATATTGAGTATCGCGATATAGCAATACTTTTTGGGACAAGAGTGTCACTGTGGCACCAAGTATCACTTATTTACTGATTTATTTTGGTCCATCAACACTGATATGATGACGATACTATGTTAAAATTGCTGAAAACTGGGAAAAAAAATTCAAATAAAAAATACTTGAAAATGTTATAAATATGAAATATAAAACTCATTCCTCAAACCTTTAATAAAACTATACTAGTATCTCAACGACACCAGAACAACACGGTCTCTGAAAGCCCAGTGTGTGTGTCCTCACCCCTTGAACTCCGTGTTGTCCTCGATGGGCGGCAGCGGGGACTTGTTGGGGTGTCCCGAGGCGGACATGGACTTGACGTGGCGCGGGCGAGTGGAGGCCCCAGCCGAGGAGCCCCCGGGAGACACCGAGGAAGAGGCGCTCGCAGAGCCCGACATCTCCGTCAAGCTGAAACACACACACACACCAACACATGTGCACTCGTCAGGATCAAGACGCCACGGAACTGGTTTGCGTATCGAGTTCTTCGGGGGTAAAACTGATATTTTGCGGATCCTTTCACACCAAGAGAAATGCAAACTGAAACTGTAAGCGATCATGTTTTTCTAATGTATAATGAAAGCAAAGGACAGAACCTGTGGACGTTTGCAGCAGTTTTTGCACTGCTTTGAGGCAAATGTGCAGGATTTTGCATAATGTGTATGTTTTTCTCTGCTCATAAACACAAATAATCCACGCAATTGCGATAAGCCTTTTTTAGTTCTGTCAATCGATTAGAAAACCAATTGATCACACATTTTTCTGTAATTAATCGCGATTAATCGAATCTAACATTGACATTTTTAATATATTTTTATGTTGAAATACTTTCACATTGAATCTCCAAATTAACGTAGAAACAATTAAAACAAGTATTATTTTAAAAATGTGTTTAATGTTAAATTGTTTTACTGAGTGGCAGGGGGAAACATGGATGCTGTGTCAATTGGTAAATATTTTTAACACGTTAAACAGAAGAAGAAGAAAATCGCAAATAGAATGTGTTATTTTTGAAAGCCCTATTTTTTTTTTCAAATTCAACAAGCAAAAGTTTAAAAAATGTATTAACTTACATTTCACAAACAATATGGCCGGATTGAACATGAGTGTTTTCCTGAAAAAGCCACGAGTGGAGCAATATAAACAATCTGCAGTGCAACTGGGTTTCATATCTCTTCTTTTTCATTTTTTTTAATTATTTGTTTAAAGTAGAGTTCACTAAGCGGGTCTCAGTGATGATGAATTGTTTTTTGTTTGTTTTTATATTTATGTCAATTTTTGTACGCATGTTGAAACATAAACAACAAAAATGTCCCCATGGGGATAATAAAGTGGTCAACTCAAGTCTTCTTATTAATTACGGCTGGACTGACACATGACCCAGAGGTTGAGATCTCACTGGTGTGTGTGTGTGTGTGGAGAGGTGTAGTTTGAGGTCAGTGTGAGTGTAAACGCTCTGCGGTGTGAATCAGGAAGAGGAGAGCGTGAGGCTGTGATTGGCTCACCTGCTGTCTTTGCCGTTAGGGATCGCCGAGTGCCGCTCTGTGCTGGATCTCTCACACACATACGTGTTCCTCCTGGTCATCCCGGCAGCGCTGTTCTGCTCACACAAACACACATTAGTCACACAGTGAGCGCGTGCGGGCTGTCGTCAGTGGCGTGTCAGCGCTGTGAGGTCTCACCCCTGCGGCCGAGGTCTTCCTGCGCTCCTGGGCCACCAGAGGAGAGACGGCCACGTCTGCTTTGGAGCTGGAGGAGGCCAGCTTACGGGACGCGTCCCACTCCTCCTTCTTCTCCCCCTCCACGCTGTTGGCCTGCGAGCGCTTGGTGTAGGACACGGTCGGGGGGATGGACGGGGCGACTGCAAAAACACCACACTTGTACACCCATGCAGCGTTTCAGATGAAAATATGTCGGCTCAGAATCAAATGGAGACCGTTATCATCAACTTTGGGTTCTTTTCAAATATGGACATTTTGATGAAGTCAAGTCTTATTGTTTTCCTCAATAATATCTTAGTATCACAATAGTATCTTCATGCCTTATAGTTTCATAAAGCTAGGCGGTAATATAGTTTACATTTTGCGATGATACAAGCGTATAAGCTTATCGCCCTACGCTAGTTACTGTATGTATGTGGATAAAGTTGGACATTTGTACTGTATACTTATATACATACACAAACAGTGTTGAGAGTAAAGCATTACAACTAGCGCGAGTTACGTAATCAGATTACTTTTAAGTAACTGGTAAAGTAATGCCTTGTACAACAAAATATCTAAATTATTTTTTCAAATAAGTAATGAAAGTTACTTTGTTTTCCCATTTATTGCCTGACTTTGCATTTCCTTTAGCCTGAGGCTTATTCATCTCAAGTTTGGTGTGAAAGGGCCCTTATATTTGCCAAAAATTGTTTTTTGTTTGTTATTAATAAACAAGCAAGAAAGCCCAGGTGAGGAAAAGTAACACAAAAGCAATTTTACGCATTACTTTCTATAAAAAGTAATGCAATTAGTTTATTTTTTATGGGAGTAACGCAATATTGTAAAATTACTTTTAAAAGTAGCTTTCCCCAACACTGATGCAGTATAATCGATTTACGAGAGTTTACTGTTTGCGTTTGCATTACACTGGATATAATACTGAATATATGCAACTTTATATGGTGCGATAATACAGTTTACAATTTGCAGCCATTTAGTTTGTAAACCATTTCATGAGGATACTGTATATGTGCAGCTAAAGCAGGATATACTATATATGCAGCTTATAATATCACTGGGCGATGATGTAACTTACATTCTGCGACAATATAAACACATTTTAACAAACAGATTGAACCCTTTTCAGTTTAAAAATGCCTTTTATGTAAAGCTTTTGTTGTTTTACATTTTTCCTGACTCAGACTTTGAAACTATGAACTATGAAAATCCATTCAAAGTATACTAGTTATTAAATGTTTAAAACTATGCATGCCACATTCTTTATGTAGACTTCACATCTAAATCGAGCTAACGACCGTTTCTGAATTTACTTTTGTTTATACATCTCAATTTCTTTTAGCTAAATCCTTTCTCATTCAGAATTCAGTGTTGATTGTCATACTGCGCGTGATCGAGTGTTAATAATAATAATACGTTTTATTTATATAGCGCCTTTCAAGAACCCAAGGACACTTTACATAATAGTGAGAGTTAGAAATATGCCACGAGGAGACGGCAGCATGAGCTGGTTTAGTTAATGTAAGGGCGTGAGCAGTTCTGAGTTAGCTCCAGCCGATTAATGGTTATGACCACAGAGTACCAGTGGTCCAGGCGTGAGGTTATGAGAGCAGTGTGTGTGTGTGTGTGTGTGTGTACCGTGGTCGCTGAAGCGGCGCTGTTTCTGCGTGGCCGAGATGCTGCGCTGGACTTTGGAGTGAGCGGGAGACGGCGTGGAGCTGTTGTTCAGGTCACTGCTGGGGCGGGACCTCTGACACAGGTTTGTGGAGGACAGCGAATCGCTCCCTTCAAACTGCCATGAGCAAACAAACCACAGGATCAGAGTTATTACAGTTACATTATTATCACATATGGAACTAAAACTAATATAAAGTATTCAAGTATCTTAAAGGGTTCGTTCACCCCATAATGTAAACTCTGTCAGTAATTACTCTCCCTCATGTTGTTCAACCCCGTAAGACTTTCGTTCATCTTCAGAACACAAATTAAGATATTTCTGATTAAATCTGAGAGCTGGATCACTCCTCCATAGGCTTCTAAGGGATAGAAACTTCCCGGCCCAGAAAAACATTGTTAAAATAGTCCGAGTGACGACAGCGGCTCAATCTTAAGTTTATCAAGCGACGAGAATACTTTTTGTGCGCAAAAAACAGACAAAAATAACGACTTTATTCAACTCTTCATTTCCTTCTCTGTACGGCCGTGATATTACACGTAGTGTAACAGCGCAGCGCTTCTGGGTTGTACGTCACACACAGGCTCACTATTGGCCGACGCTGGTCATGTGTGTGATGCGTGTGACGTCACAGAAGCGCTGCGCTGTTACACTACGTGTAATATCACGGCCGTACAGAGAAGGAAATGAAGAGTTGAATAAAGTCTTTATTTTTGTGTGTTTTTTGCGCACAAAAAGTATTCTCGTCGCTTGATAAACTGAAGGTTGAGCCACTGTAGTCACTCGGACTATTTTAATGATGTCTGTAATAACTTTTGGGCCGGCCAGTTTCGATCCCTTAGAAGCCTATGGAGGAGTGATCCAGCTCTCAGATTTAATCAGAAATATCTTAATTTGTGTTCTGAAGATGAACGAAAGTCTTACGGGGTTGAACAACATGAGGGAGAGTAATTACTGACAGAGTTTACATTATGGGGTGAACTAACCCTTTAATGCCTACGTTTACATGCACAACTTTGTTGAATTCATTCTAATTGGTGAATCCGAACGTAGTGTTTACATGAACGCTGAACATGTGATCAGGTTGATGTGTGCGTTTATATGTCACAAGCTTCAAACCGGAATAGATGTTTTGACATGTGCACACTGCACGAATATACAGTTATAACTATATATATATAACTACATTGGCTCTTTATTTGTTTTAAACAGCAGACTTAATATTTATCCATATCTGGTCATAATTTGGATACATGAGCATATGAACCGTTGTGCCGCTGCTTATATTTATGATCACGCAGTAAAAATGCCCGACACCAGTCGTCTGTGGATGAGAGTCTGAAAGCAGGACTGGTGGGCCGCTGTCCGGCTCCACTTCACACACACAGTGAAAGGAGAATTAAAGTGACGGGACACTCATTTATACGACACTTTATTCAACAGGAAGATCGGCTCGTTCCGCTCGTCATTCGTCATTACGCTATTTCTACGTCATTGCACATGCGCAGTCCTTTCAGTTTCGGTTCTCAATCCGATCAAGTGTTCACATGTCCTCTCGACCGGATTAGTAAAGGAATAAACCAGCCCTTTCAATCCGATCAAGTGTTCACATGTCCTCTCGACCGGATTAGTAAAGGAATAAACCAGCCCTTTCAAGCCGATCAAGTGTTCACATGTCCTCTCGACCGGATTAGTAAAGGAATAAACCAACCCTTTCAATCCGATCAAGTGTTCACATGTCCTCTCGACCGGATTAGTAAAGGAATAAACCAACCCTTTCAATCCGATCAAGTGTTCACATGTCCTCTCGACCGGATTAGTAAAGGAATAAACCAACCCTTTCAATCCGATCAAGTGTTCACATGTCCTCTCGACCGGATTAGTAAAGGAATAAACCAACCCTTTCAATCCGATCAAGTGTTCACATGTCCTCTCGACCGGATTAGTAAAGGAATAAACCAACCCTTTCAATCCGATCAAGTGTTCACATGTCCTCTCGACCGGATTAGAAAAGGAATAAACCAACCCTTTCAATCCGATCAAGTGTTCACATGTCCTCTCGACCGGATTTGTAAAGGAATAAACCAGCCCTTTCAATCCGATCAAGTTTTCACATGTCCTCTCGACCGGATTAGTAAAGGAATAAACCAACCCTTTCAATCCGATCAAGTGTTCACATGTCCTCTCGACCGGATTAGTAAAGGAATAAACCAGCCCTTTCAACCCGATCAAGTGTTCACATGTCCTCCCGACCGGATTAGTAAAGGAATAAACCAGCCCTTTCAATCCGATCAAGTGTTCACATGTCCTCTCGACCGGATTAGTAAAGGAATAAACCAACCCTTTCAATCCGATCAAGTGTTCACATGTCCTCTCGACCGGATTAGAAAAGGAATAAACCAACCCTTTCAATCCGATCAAGTGTTCACATGTCCTCTCGACCGGATTAGTAAAGGAATAAACCAGCCCTTTCAATCCGATCAAGTGTTCACATGTCCTCTCGACCGGATTAGAAAAGGAATAAACCAACCCTTTCAATCCGATCAAGTGTTCACATGTCCTCTCGACCGGATTAGTAAAGGAATAAACCAGCCCTTTCAATCCGATCAAGTTTTCACATGTCCTCTCGACCGGATTAGTAAAGGAATAAACCAACCCTTTCAATCCGATCAAGTGTTCACATGTCCTCTCGACCGGATTAGAAAAGGAATAAACCAGCCCTTTCAACCCGATCAAGTGTTCACATGTCCTCCCGACCGGATTAGTAAAGGAATAAACCAGCCCTTTCAATCCGATCAAGTGTTCACATGTCCTCTCGACCGGATTAGAAAAGGAATAAACCAACCCTTTCAATCCGATCAAGTGTTCACATGTCCTCTCGACCGGATTAGAAAAGGAATAAACCAGCCCTTTCAACCCGATCAAGTGTTCACATGTCCTCTCGACCGGATTAGAAAAGGAATAAACCAGCCCTTTCAATCCGATCAAGTGTTCACATGTCCTCTCGACCGGATTAGTAAAGGAATAAACCAGCCCTTTCAATCCGATCAAGTGTTCACATGTCCTCTCGACCGGATTAGTAAAGGAATAAACCAACCCTTTCAATCCGATCAAGTGTTCACATGTCCTCTCGACCGGATTAGTAAAGGAATAAACCAACCCTTTCAATCAGATCAAGTGTTCACATGTCCTCTCGACCGGATTAGTAAAGGAATAAACCAACCCTTTCAATCCGATCAAGTGTTCACATGTCCTCTTGACCGGATTAGTAAAGGAATAAACCAACCCTTTCAATCCGATCAAGTGTTCACATGTCCTCTCGACCGGATTAGTAAAGGAATAAACCAGCCCTTTCAATCCGATCAAGTGTTCACATGTCCTCTCGACCGGATTAGTAAAGGAATAAACCAGCCCTTTCAATCAGATCAAGTGTTCACATGTCCTCTCGACCGGATTAGTAAAGGAATAAACCAGCCCTTTCAATCCGATCAAGTGTTCACATGTCCTCCCGACCGGATTAGTAAAGGAATAAACCAGCCCTTTCAATCCGATCAAGTGTTCACATGTCCTCTCGACCGGATTAGTAAAGGAATAAACCAACCCTTTCAATCCGATCAAGTGTTCACATGTCCTCTCGACCGGATTAGTAAAGAAATAAACCAGCCCTTTCAATCCGATCAAGTGTTCACATGTCCTCTCGACCGGATTAGTAAAGGAATAAACCAACCCTTTCAATCCGATCAAGTGTTCACATGTCCTCTCGACCGGATTAGTAAAGGAATAAACCAACCCTTTCAATCCGATCAAGTGTTCACATGTCCTCTCGACCGGATTAGTAAAGGAATAAACCAACCCTTTCAATCCGATCAAGTGTTCACATGTCCTCTCGACCGGATTAGTAAAGGAATAAACCAGCCCTTTCAATCCGATCAAGTGTTCACATGTCCTCCCGACCGGATTAGTAAAGGAATAAACCAGCCCTTTCAATCCGATCAAGTGTTCACATGTCCTCTCGACCGGATTAGTAAAGGAATAAACCAACCCTTTCAATCCGATCAAGTGTTCACATGTCCTCTCGACCGGATTAGTAAAGAAATAAACCAGCCCTTTCAATCCGATCAAGTGTTCACATGTCCTCCCGACCGGATTAGTAAAGGAATAAACCAGCCCTTTCAATCCGATCAAGTGTTCACATGTCCTCTCGACCGGATTAGTAAAGGAATAAACCAACCCTTTCAATCCGATCAAGTGTTCACATGTCCTCTCGACCGGATTAGTAAAGGAATAAACCAACCCTTTCAATCCGATCAAGTGTTCACATGTCCTCTCGACCGGATTAGTAAAGGAATAAACCAACCCTTTCAATCCGATCAAGTGTTCACATGTTCTCCCGACCAGATTAGTAAAGGAATAAACCAGCCCTTTCAATCCGATTGAAGTTACATTGAGATCGAGCTCAATCGGATCGGTTAAGGCGTTTACATGAAGGCTTTTCAGTCCGATTGAGCCGTCGGTCCGATTACTGACGGATTATTTGGTTGCATGTAAGCGTAGCCACTGACGGTAAAACACATGCACAGGGTGTACGGAGAGGATCGTCATCATGACTTGCCTCTGGAGGTTTCCTGCCCAGCAGGAGATACGTGGCCATGACCTCATCATACTTCTGCCCCACTAACGCCTCTGTGATCTCGTCTTTAGGGAAACCCATGGTGATCATCAGTTCTGAAAGAGATGTGAGGATTCACACACAATTCCTTGTTACTCTCAATGCATAAAAGAAATGTTCTTGCCATGTAGTGTATTTTTAGGTTGTCCATTATGAAAACAACTGCATTGGAAGTAGAGTAGGAAATGAGGAGGGAGACCCGGGAAGACAGACCTATGCGTTTGGTGTCGCTGAAGTCGGGCTCGGGTTCTGTATACGGCTTCAGCTCCTCTTCCTCGTGACCCACATTCATCCAGCGGTCCTTCATGATTTGCTGTGCGAGATCGGCAGATGTTAAACTACACATTTGCATATGAATCAAATGTTTTTAAATCTTAACACTGATGTAATGATGCTAGAAGAACAGTAGACAGCCTTTAAATGCATACTTTGATACAATTTTTTTTTACAAAAAGGCAAAAATTAGAAAGGCGGGTTTTCCGATTCATGTTGTAACTGTACATTATGTATGACTCATGTTGTAAATGTACTGTAACTGAATTGCAGTCCTGATATTACAGCGCAGTATTGAGCAGCAGAGCTTTATATATGCTTCTAGCTCAAGAACTTGCTCGAACTTCAAGTCATTTCTAAACAAGAAAAATGTGTGATAATCTAGGTTTATTGCTTACAAGCATGAATGAGATTTGAGAGTTACAACAGAAGGGGAGCCATCACAGGATTCATAAGACTCGGGATTAAACATACAAGTCTTATGGACAACTTTTATGAAACCTTCATGGTGCTTTTCGTCTTTTTCTGAGTTTACAGTTGCCCTGTTCACAGTATGTTTTCATGTGAGGTAAAGAGCAGGGAGAACATTCTGTGAAACATCTCCTTTTGTGTTCAACAAATACGTTTTTTCTTTGTGATGTGAGTGTGTAGAGCAGTCTCACCTCTAGACTTCCCCGTTTGCCTGGGTTAAGCACCAAGAGTTTCTTCAGAAGGTTTTCACAGTCTGTGGACATGTAGAAGGGTATGCGATACTTCCCTCGCAACACCCTCTCTCGCAGCTCCTGTGTGGACCAACAGTCAGAGTAAGGGCGATGAACAGTGTGTGCTTGTGGGCAACAGGCCTTGAGTGACCTTGAATGAAACAGGAAGTGACCTTCAGGTTCTGTCCGTCGAAGGGAAGCGACCCGCTGACCAGCGTGTAGAGGATCACCCCCAGACTCCAGACGTCCACCTCGGGCCCGTCGTACTTCTTGCCCTGGAAGAGTTCGGGAGCCGCGTACGGAGGACTGCCGCAGAACGTGTCCAGCTTACTCCCGATCGTGAACTCGTTACTGAAGCCGAAGTCTGCGATCTTTATGTTCATGTCCGCGTCTAGCAGCAAGTTTTCAGCCTTACAGAGAGAGACGCAAAAAGAAAGGTAGCAAAGCGGTCAGCAGTGTTTACGAACATGTGACCCTGGACCGCAAAACCAGTCACGAGTCGCACGGGCTTATTTGTGGCAATAGATGTAACAATACAATGATTCAAAATGATCGATTTTTCTTTTATGCCAAAAATCATTAGGATATTCAGTAAAGATCATGTTCCATGAAGATATCTTGTAAATTTCCTACTGTAAATATATAAAACATGTATTTTTGTGAGTGGATGCTGCACAATCGCGAACATAAATAAATGCACAACTATAAAGGAGATTTTCTCAATGTTTTTTGCACCCTCAGATTCCAGATTTTCAAATAGTTGTATCTCGTCCAAATATACATCCTAACAAACCAAACATCAAAGCTTATTTATTTAGCGTTCAGATGCTGTATGAATCTCAATTTAAAAAACTTTACCCATGTGACTGGTTTAGTGGTCCAGGGTCACACATTAGAAATCAATGAAACACAAATCATTAAAGGTGACCAGATCTACGCCACAGGCTTAAACCTCTCTGAGTGAGTCTCACCTTGAGATCCCTGTGGACTATTCTCTTCTGGTGGCAATATTGCACTGCGGACACGATCTGTAGTCACACACACAAAGTCACATTAGCATGGCAATTAATGCGGCATTCCACAAACCACAAAAAAAGCCTTTTTAGCAACAAATTAAAGCTGAGAAAGTCTCTAAATTGTACACATGCTAGGCGGACATGGCGTTTTCACAGCTGTTTGCCTTCCTGAAACAGGAATTAAAATTGTTACAATGTTGCAATTTCTTCCTAGTTTGGTTCACTCTCACATGGCAGCATTTCTAAATGGACCAAAATACAAGTCAAGAGTCAAGTCAAGTTAAGCTGTCCTCTCATTGGTCGGAGAGACAACAGCTCCGCCGGCTAATTGTGGCTTTCTTTGTAGCTGTCGTTATCATTTTGAGCAAGAATTAAGCCTTCGTCTGTATATTTGTGTGTTTTGGACAGTTGTTCTGGAATGTTTGTCCGAACAAATTTCAATTAGGCATTTTACTTCGTCTTTGATCGACCCATGATTCATTTAGCAAAACAAACACTGCAGTTTTTTCACAAAAACGTAAGTAATGACCCCTCATACATTGTGATACAGCCTAGTTTGCTGTTGTCGGACTGCTTTGTCATCACAAGCGACCCGCTCCTGAGTCCGTTTTCAAGAGGACCGAGACGCCTCGATCCCAGATCAGTTGTTGTGGTGCGGATCAGAGCGAGTTATGCCTAAACCAACCGAACTACTGAAGAAACTGCGTCAGGGTGCTCTCACACCTGAGCGTTTGTTTGTGAACCTGGTGTGTTTTCTCCCTTGGTTCGGCTCGTAGCAAGCCTGTAGCATATGAACACGGCAATCGCACTCGGATCCGCACCAAAACAATCCCTCCTACACCGCCTGAACCAGGCTGTCTCGGCCCGACTGCAAACAAACTCTGGGACGTTCGCTTGAGGTGTGAAAGCAATCCGACCCAACGGACCAACAAACCAAATGATATTAGCATTCATAGCGGGAAATGTGCTATATAAACAGCAGTAGTGTGAGATAATAATCTAACAGTGGGAACGACGTCTGCATTAGTACAGTGTTTGCATGTGTCAGTTACAGATAAAGCCACAATAAGCTCGCGGAACGAACTTGTCAATCATCTTGATGGACGACGCAGAGGAAACTGACCAATAAGAAGACAGTTGTACTCGCATGTGACTTGCATAAACACATTTTGGTACGCTTTGAAAGGTTGCCTTGAGAAAGCGAACTGAATAAGAAGAAAAAAATGCAACACTGTAACAAATTAAGTCCCTGTTTCAGAACAAAACAACCGATCTATAGGTGTGGAAACGCCTTAACACTCCCAATGATCCAGGTGTGAAAACGCCACAACATGCCTTAATGTCACTGTAGTTGAGAGAGAGAAAGATATAAAGAGAGAGAGAGTCTTATATTCTCACTAAGCACATCCTGCAGTGTGAAAGGCAGTGACTGAAGCCCGGGGCTTTTGTTTGGCTTCATGAGCAGAGCTGACTGGAAATGGCCATTTATTGTCGGACGGCAGGGGTTTAATCACACACACACTCCCGCTGGTTCACAGTTATCATCACAGGATCAGCGGACGCGAGGGACCCTGGTGAGTGCTTCGTCTCCACTAGAGGGTGTGCATGTGTTCAGGCAGCTCTCCGACACTAGCCCACGCTAACAGTCATCACAGACAGTGTGTGTTTACTGATCAGGATATCAGTCTCCTTAAAGGTGCCATTAATGTCAAATACTACATCTGATATTATATACACGTTTTTTTCTTTCTCAAATAGATGTTTTAGGAATCATCATAGCAATAACTTTTCAACCAAATAGACTGGCTATTTGGTTGAAAAGTTATTGCTATGATGATTCCTAAAACATCTATTTGAGAAAGAAAAAAACGTGTATATACGTGTATGTTAATCAGAATCAAAATGCAATAAATACTGTTAAAATAAATGTACTTAATCGAATTAATTTTATGTAAACCAACATGACAATACATATTAATAAACAGCAATATTTACCCACATTTATTTGTACTAAAATATCATTGAGTATGCTAAATTAACAAGACTTTGGTGAACATTTTATTCATTAAAACATTGATTCACTGAAAAAAAAAAAAAAAATAATAGGAAGTTAAAATCAGGGATGTGTTAATTAACACTTTACGAAACTTAACTGCCCAAAAATATGCATTGAGATTTTCTTGATAATTGTATATTGTTATCAAAATTATAGCATATACCTTAAATATTTCACTACAAGTAACAATTCTTTTTAAGGTTATTATTACTTTATAATTTACTTAGTTTTGGTTTCTAGTAACTTTTGATAGTTACTAAAATCCCTCCAATTTTACTGGTAACAATTGATTCAACACTAGAACTTATTAATTATATATTAGTACATATTCCAATACCAGTACATGTAACTAGTTATATATTTTATTTCTTATTTCTAAATGTAAATGTATTTTTTACCATTTTAAGGTAGTATGCCAACCCTACTTACAAACCATTGTCAGTGTAGGAAAATAAAGAGTAAAATAAAATGGCCACATCTGTAAAGTTTGTATGTACAAATATTTATTAATTATGGACAGGATTATGAAATTCTGATATTTGAACAGAGAAACCCTGTAATTGTGATATTGTGTAGTGTTTTATCATTGATAAGACAGAGATGTGCGTCTCACCTGCCGAAACTTTGCTCTGGCTTCCTTCTCTTTCATCCTCCCATGAGCCACTAAGTAGTCAAACACTTCACCTGACATAAACAGAGGCATTCAGAGATGTGTGTGTGTGTGACACGAGCCATATTAAATATGATCCCGCCTGTCCATCAAACTCACCTCCACTCGCATACTCCATTATTAAATACAGCGTCTTCTCTGTTTCAATGACTTCAAATAACTTAACTGAAAGAGAGGCAGATATAGAGAGTGATTCATGTTTTACACTCAAACATTTCAACATCAACCGAATATTGATTTAGATGTTACAAACGGGACAATGTCAATATGTTGTCTGAACATTTATAAACATTAGAACAATTTTCTTAAACTAACAGCATTTCTGATTCATTTAATGACCTTCATATAATCTCAACTCAAAAATGATTGCGGGATCTTGGCATTAGCATGTCGCTAAGCTAATGACCGTCTACGCTTACGTGTGGAAATGTAGGAGTACATCCCTTCCTGTTCGACTTCTTGTTAATGTTTATAATTGATATTTTTCATAATGTATCAAGTTTGAAGAATCTTGAAATACCAGTGGAAAAGAAATCATAAGTTAAACTGAATCTGTAGTGTTTATTGAATGTGATTTTGGAAGTGACACGTCGCCACAGGCTTCATGCACAACAAACACACATCGCCTTGAGCCAGGGCGATTCGTGAAGCAAACACATTCAGAGCGACACGTGTAGCGCTTTCTGGAAATGAATGAGAAGTCAGGAACATAAGGTAGTCTGGTCTAATATGAATGGAAAAGTGAGAGTGATTCCCTCTTGAATAACTGTTAGCTGGTCAAACTAGTTTTTGAGACACAGTCTTAACAACACTGAAGCTAGGTGTATGCAACTGGCCCCAGATCTGTGTGTGAACTCTCTCAGGAGTGAAACCGCACGCCAGGGATGCTTGTTATGGAGACATGCTAAAACACACACACGACGTCACACACAGTTTCTTTCCACTTCATATCACTGTATGCGGAGAGCAGACACGAATAACGGCTGACTGCTTCCTGATTCTTCAACACGCATTGTGTGTGTGTGTGTCAGGAAAGTGGCAGGGATAGGTGTGTAATCACAGCTTTTAGTTTGATTAATCTACAATCCAGCTCAGTCTCAGCCAATCAGACGCCAGCACTGACACGCATGCGGGCCGGCAGTAGAAACAGCCAGTCACGGTGATCGATAGCGAACTGAAAACACAGTCTGGTGATGTTAAGAGGCACAGAAGAGCTGAGACATCGTAGAGCTAATCGTGCTCAAGTCTGAACGACTCTCCTGTGATTCCCCTCCATTAGGAGTATAAATAATCCAGTTATCCGAGGATAAAGAGAGGGAGAGTGAGACACTGAGCTGGGAATTAAAGCAAGACACAGATGAAGGAAGACATCACTTCCAGTTAGAAGGGGCTCGCTCGGGGGCTATGATCAGGGGTTATGATCGGGGGTTATGATCAGGGGTTATGATCAGGGGTTATGATCAGGGGTTATGATCGGGGGTTATGATCAGGGGTTATGATCGGGGGTTATGATCGGGGGTTATGATCAGGGGTTATGATCAGGGGTTATGATCGGGGGTTATGATCGGGGGTTATGATCAGGGGTTATGATCAGGGGTTATGATCGGGGGTTATGATCAGGGGTTATGATCGGGGGTTATGATCGGGGGTTATGATCAGGGGTTATGATCGGGGGTTATAATCACGGGTTATGATCAGGGGTTATGATCGGGGGTTATGATCGGGGGTTATGATCGGGGGGTTATGATCGGGGGTTATGATCGGGGGTTATGATCGGGGGTTGTGATCAGCGGTTATGATCGGGGGTTATGATCAGCGGTTATGATCGGGGGTTATGATCGGGGGTTATGATCACGGGATATGATCGGGGGTTATGATCGGGGGTTATGATCAGCGGTTATGATCGGGGGTTATGATCGGGGGTTATGATCGGGGGTTATGATCGGGGGTTATGATCGGGGGTTATGATCGGGGGTTATGATCGGGGGTTATAATCACGGGTTATGATAGGGGGTTATGATCGGGGGTTATGATCGGGGGTTATGATCGGGGGTTATGGTCAGCGGTTATGATCGGGGGTTATGATCGGGGGTTATGATCGGGGGTTATGATCGGGGGTTATAATCACGGGTTATGATAGGGGTTTATGATCGGGGGTTATGATCGGGGGTTATGATCGGGGGTTATGATCAGCGGTTATGATCAGCGGTTATGATCGGGGGTTATGATCAGCGGTTATGATCAGCGGTTATGATCGGGGGTTATGATCAGCGGTTATGATCGGGGGTTATGATCGGGGGTTATAATCACGGGTTATGATAGGGGGTTATGATCGGGGGTTATGATCGGGGGTTATGATCGGGGGTTATGATCAGCGGTTATGATCAGCGGTTATGATCGGGGGTTATGATCAGCGGTTATGATCGGGGGTTATGATCGGGGGTTATAATCACGGGTTATGATAGGGGGTTATGATCGGGGGTTATGATCGGGGGTTATGATCGGGGGTTATGATCGGGGGTTATGATCAGCGGTTATGATCGGGGGTTATGATCGGGGGTTATGATCGGGGGTTATGATCGGGGGTTATGATCGGGGGTTATGATCGGGGGTTATGATCGGGGGTTATGATCGGGGGTTATGATCAGCGGTTATGATCGGGGGTTATGATCGGGGGTTATGATCAGCGGTTATGATCAGCGGTTATGATCGGGGGTTATGATCAGCGGTTATGATCGGGGGTTATGATCAGCGGTTATGATCAGCGGTTATGATCGGGGGTTATGATCGTGGGGTTATGATCGGGGGTTATGATCGGGGGTTATGATCAGCGGTTATGATCGGGGGTTATGATCGGGGGTTATGATCAGGGGTTATGATCGGGGGTTATGATCAGGGGTTATGATCAGGGGTTATGATCGGGGGTTATGATCAGGGGTTATGATCAGGGGTTATGATCGGGGGTTATAAAGGTCATTTTGGGGCCTCACACCAGTGTTGATATTGTTAAAGGGAAAATAACATAAATCCATATGAACCGGGCGGTTTAATCCAAGTGTATATGGTGAACCAATGAGGCGTCTTCTCGTGCGTCACACGCTTGAGCTTCCGGTTACCTTATCTGTTCTGCTCTATGTATCAAGCTTTATCTGAGTAAAAAACGATAATAAATGTGTTCATCATGTAAAGTGTATCTTCAAAAGATTTGGATTATATGGATTTGATTCATTTTACCATCTCTTTATGAATGTTTTGAAGCGTAAGAGTTTTGGGTGAATAGAGTTTCAATGGAGGGACAGAAATCTCTCCGATTTCATCAAAAATATCTTCATTTGTGTTTTAAAGATGAACTAAAAGTGGTATGGTTTTGGATATTTACAGGAGAACTGCCCCTTTAACTAAAACTGAAATTATTCTAAATTAAAGCTAAATAGAAATAGTATTTTATTTATTTATTTTTACAATAAAATTACAAAATCACTAAAAATCAATCTTAAGTTAAAATGAAAAATGAAAAAATAAAAGCTAATCCAAAATATTAATAAATGCCATAACAGTAAATGAATACTACTAAAATAACACAGCTTTGGGTTGACATCAATACAAAGGCCATTTTTACAACCTAAACGATTCACTTTAATGTGATACATTTTTTTAAAATCCTTTAATACTTCTCCTAATGTAACATAGGCGGGAAAAACAAACATTTAAAGAATTTTGCATCCGAATTTTGCATTTCATGTGGAAATGTGTTAGCCAATCATAACTGGGGTCACCATTTCAAAAGACAGTTTATTTCACTGTAAGGGACAAAGCGACTGAAGTTATTACCTGATTTTGATGCAAGAAACAAGAGAATTTGACATAAAAAAAAGAGCAGAATATGGTGTAGTGATCTTGACCTCAAGGTCAATATGAGAATGATATCTTACCTATATTAGGATGATTTAAGACCTTCATAATCCTCACTTCACGAAAGAGCTGTGGGAACACACAGAGACATCAGATGAGATGCAGATCCTGCAGTTTCACTTTAAACATACAGTACTGGTCAAATAGCAAAATGTCAGTCTCAGCTAGTGACCTTCAGCATTATTAACTCAGAGTACGTCCCTGTTTTTGGCTCATTTTTAGGCAGACATGAGCCGTTCAGTGACCGGATCACGGACTCAATGACTCTTCAATCGGATCAGGGCGATCTGCGAGCCGATTCAACAGGTTCACTGGGAAGAATCAGCTCGTTCACGAATCTATCGTGTCTCAGAGTGATTTCTTTATCTCGAAATAAAAAATAAAAGATGTTTTTATGAAATATAGTGGAGTAAAAAAGTGTAATATTATGCTTTGGAATGAAGTGAAGTAAAAATTTCCCTAAAAAAAAGTGCAGATACCGATACGTCAGTACAGTGACATAGTAAAATCCTTCCTTACTGTCCACCACTGCAAAACTGGCAAGAGCTGTCAGTTATAAAAACTTTTCTCGTTTTTAAAATCAAATTTAAGGCTTTTTAATGAATAATGTATAAGCAAGGGATGGCAATACTAAACCATAAAATGACTATAAAAATAACTTTACAGTTCACAAACAGATCTGGACAAAAACAAAGTTTTATAAAATGATAAACCTCACATTTCAACTTTTAAACCATTTTTTAAGAAAAGGCATTACTCAAAATTATTAATGATTGCATTTTTATCATTTTTACACCATGTTTTTATTTTCAAACATGACTTGGAAGTTGATGCGTAACCATCAGGATTACCTTTATTACGTCCCCAAATTAAAGACCTCTTACAATGATATCAGGGAATTTTCTTATACCATAGTCCTTTTAAGGCCTTAAATTTGATAAAACTATATGTTATACATTTTAAGACTTTTTAAGCCCTATAAACAACAAGCTATAAAGTTGGACAAGAAACACAGTAGCGTTTCGAGGTCCCAGGAAGCTCCAGTGAGCACTTCAGGAGAAGCCGGGGTTTGCGAGGTTCATGGCACTAATTCAGAAACATGTGCGAGACTTTTTTGAAGCACTTAGTAGCAAGTAAATCAAATATTCATGAGCACGTCATCTTTTATGGAAATATCTGTTTTCATATTTACCCAGCTGTAAACATGGCATTCAAAACACGAACTGGTAGGTTGCTTGGCGTGTCGGTTACGAGTCTCTTCGTGTAAGTGTGTGTGTCTCTCGGACAGAATAAACCAGTCAAAAGCCTATGCGCAAAACTACTGGAGAAACACTGGATCCTAAACACTACTCCCGGTTTCTGCTACCTTCTCCTACCAAAAGCTGCCGTACACACAAAAACACTCTTGAAGACAGGCGCTCTTTAAATAGTAGCAACAACAGGAGTGTGTTTTCTGTGAATGAAGGACACGTGATATGACGGATTCACCAAAATATCGCCTGCACACATACAAAAAAAACATTTATATGATACGAAGGCAAATGAATATATGATTAAACCAAACCAAATCATTCTGATGACGTTTCAGAAACACCAAACCAACATTAGAGATGCTGCGATGCCATTGGTCCGCTGGTTAGCCCAGTTATCCAATCAGATTATCGGTCGAGGTTTTTGTTGCGGATTGAGGAATTTACACTCACCTAAAGGATTATTAGGAACACCATACTAATACTGTGTTTGACCCCCTTTCGCCTTCAGAACTGCCTTAATTCTACGTGGCATTGATTCAACAAGGTGCTGAAAGCATTCTTTAGAAATGTTGGCCCGTATTGATAGGATAGCATCTTGCAGTTGATGGAGATTTGTGGGATGCACATCCAGGGCACGAAGCTCCCGTTCCACCACATCCCAAAGATGCTCTATTGGGTTGAGATCTGGTGACTGTGGGGGCCATTTTAGTACAGTGAACTCATTGTCATGTTCAAGAAACCAATTTGAAATGATTTGAGCTTTGTGACATGGTGCATTATCCTGCTGGAAGTAGCCATCAGAGGATGGGTACATGGTGGCCATAAAGGGATGGACATGGTCAGAAACAATGCTCAGGTAGGCCGTGGCATTTAAACGATGCCCAATTGGCACTAAGGGGCCTAAAGTGTGCCAAGAAAACATCCCCCACACCATTACACCACCACCACCAGCCTGCACAGTGGTAACAAGGCATGATGGATCCATGTTCTCATTCTGTTTACGCCAAATTCTGACTCTAACATCTGAATGTCTCAACAGAAATCGAGACTCATCAGACCAGGCAACATTTTTCCAGTCTTCAACTGTCCAATTTTGGTGAGCTCTTGCAAATTGTAGCCTCTTTTTCCTATTTGTAGTGGAGATGAGTGGTACCCGGTGGGGTCTTCTGCTGTTGTAGCCCATCCGCCTCAAGGTTGTGCGTGTTGTGGCTTCACAAATGCTTTGCTGCATACCTCGGTTGTAACGAGTGGTTATTTCAGTCAAAGTTGCTCTTCTATCAGCTTGAATCAGTCGGCCCATTCTCCTCTGACCTCTAGCATCAACAAGGCATTTTCGCCCACAGGACTGCCGCATACTGGATGTTTTTCCCTTTTCACACCATTCTTTGTAAACCCTAGAAATGGTTGTGCGTGAAAATCCCAGTAACTGAGCAGATTGTGAAATACTCAGACCGGCCCGTCTGGCACCAACAACCATGCCACGCTCAAAATTGCTTAAATCACCTTTCTTTCCCATTCTGACATTCAGTTTGGAGTTCAGGAGATTGTCTTGACCAGGACCACACCCCTAAATGCATTGAAGCAACTGCCATG